>NW_027361679.1:58875000-58982500 GCF_039654945.1 Dendrobates tinctorius
TCCCCTTTTATTTAAATAATCTCTGGATCCTACTGAAAAGAAAAGTATATTTTTACTAGTGGAACACATTTTACCTTTTATGATTAAGGCCTTGATCGCGTACATTTTTATTATTCAGACAAATTCTTGCCCAAAACGTGGATCCTCACAGGTGTTCTTAAAAATTCAGGTATTGGACAATTCGTTCAAATGCCATTATCATCACATACCAAACGTTATTATTCAAACACATTATTAGCCACAAATTGCATTTGTGACCACTTTGTTTCTTTTGACTGGTTTTATGACCATATTGCTACACAACTTTTCTTTCCATTCAGGTTACTCTTTGGTGATATGGGAAGGAAATTTGAACGTTCTCTAAGTGTTAAGGGGAGAATATATGGCATGTGAATATATACAAGAATCAAACCTATAAGTTTATATGGACGCTTTGCTGAATATTAGAATCATGTAGCTGTAAGATATTTCTGGTTCTCTAAGACTTATTTCTGTATCCACCTAGTCTCATCGAAACTGGGTTAGGCTAGACGAGAAACAATAATCAGTTGCATAATGATTATATAGTAGATATAGGACATATGAGATCAATAGTAATTTGCTATTTGTTATAATCAGTAATTTGGAAAAAAACCCATGATGTAATGCAATGAGACAGCTCGATTTTTGCTATAAAATGTTGTACACTTCTGGAAATAAATCAGAAATCATTTGAGAGACAATTGCTTGCATTTGTACTCCGATTTCTCCGGCCGTTAAGACCCCACATTCAATTTGGAAGCAGAACAATTAAGCTGAGAACACACGCATTCTGTGTGTAAGGAATGTTCCATATTAATAAATTATTACCCCCTTTATAATGTGGATTTTGCGGAATCTCTTGTTCCCGTTAATAGTTTGACAATTCTGTGAACTATTGCTTGTTTAGTGACACATCAATTCCTGCCTTGCTAGGCAGGGTTTTGGTGCACCACGTCACTTATCTCTTTGTATGACCAGCTACTATGAAAAATAAAAACGTCATCCTAGCCAACCTGTGACACAGGAGTCAGTGGTGTGCGCCTGGCAGACCGTCAGGTTGGCGCAATAGCACCAGGTCTAGCAAAAAGCTTTGAAGAGGGGGTCTCCAGATGGTGACTTGTGAGTAGCCCCGCACATGAGTAAATCTGGATGCACATATACTGGCCTTGTAGGCTTAAAAATAATTTAATTATGCTAAGCTAGAAACTAGATGATACTACCTGTTAGAAGAAATACCTGAAGCTGGGTGCAACAGTGTGGTTGGGAGTGCTTCATGCGAGAATACTGAATGGGATAAAGGTGGGAACCTCTGGATCTAGGTATACTGCCTTGGTGTGATTTCTGTGCTATCATTATACCAATAATGTGGGCTTTGAGTGTCACTACTATGAGGGGGACGTGAGCTAGATGTGACTCGTGACCATCTCAGAGCTGAATGTTGCTCTCAAGGTCAGTAAGTTTGGGAACCACTGTTCTAGCCCTACTGGTGTTTTCATCTTGGGAACCCTGGTTTGCCAATAGGTGGATGCAATTTCCTCCATATTGTGAAAATATAACCATTGTCTCCAGTAGAGTTTATTTTTCAGGCTATAATCTAAACAAATGTGGGACAGTTGCTTTGTTAGCAATACAAAGTTGTATAAACAGAAAATGCTTATTTAGGGGCATGTCTCCCTCTAGGAGTTAATTCCTGGAAGGATTTTATTGTTCAAGCCCCTCTAAACAAAGAATGGGGCCTGGAATTGAATCAATTTAACCCTGAAAGCCAATTGATTCAGCATCTATTTTAGGCACAGCCATGCGTCCAAGAATATTGGGGCCATATTGGATGTATTATGTGAACACAAAAGAATCGGTGTAATAAAATGTGAAGTATGTTTCTGAAACTGCACAAGAAAGAATCATAAAAGTGATTGAACTGTGAATTAAATACAAATTCTAATTTTTCAAACCTTCAATGCATTAACTTCATAAAACAACGGCATTGATAAAATACTCAATAACTCTCTAGGTAAAATGTTAATGGGTATCATTTTCAATCTAGTCATTTATGGGGATTTTCAGTTCTTGCATCTTTGGATCTCTGAAAGTGTGACAATCTATGCAAAATACAGCCAAACTTGCATTCCAAAAATGAAACAGCGCTTCTTCCCTTTTGTCCTATTTATTTAAACAGTAGTTTATGACCACATGTGGGTTATCACCGCATTCAGAATAAAGTAGGTAACAATATGGTATATGGTCCAATTTCTAAATCACAGAAAAGACTACCACTATAAAAACATTATTTTATTTAAAACTACCATAGAAAGTTTGTACGCACAAACCCTCAAATACATGTGATAAAAATGTGGAAAAATAGGTTAATCTACCTGACAAAGGCTAGTTTCACACTAGCATTCTCGGGCACAGTCGCCGCTTAGCTCCGCCCCTAGCCGCACCCCCTCCGGTCAGCTCCTCCTAGGATCGCATGCCGCTGAATGTGATCAGCGTACCGTATATTTAGCGTTGGGTACGCTGGTATGATTTTGCTGGCACTACGCCCAGCGCACAAAAACGTGCTGTGTTGCATTTTTGTGCGCTGGGTGCAGCGCCAAAAGGGCGCAGCGCCAGCAAAATCATACCAACACACAACCAGCGCACGGTCAGCGTACCCACGCTAAATATACGGTACGCTGATCGCATGCAGCGTCATGCGATCCAAGGAGGAGCTGGCCGGAGGGGGCGCAGCCGAGGCCGGAGCTAGGCGGCGGCCCTGCGCCCGAGAACGCTAGTGTGAAACTAGCCTTAGACGGCCAAAAATAAATTATATATATACATAATTATTACACAGAAAAAAAGGATTAGATGATCACTGTTGACCTTTTTAGATTTTTTTTTTTTTTTTTTTTTAGGGGATAATAGGATGTATCAAGTAAAAAATGCCCTGCCTGACCTCGGAGGTTAGCACCCTAATGTTGGATTGGCACCCCCCCCCACTTAGAGAAGTCGTCCACTACTTGGACAACTACTTATTAAATCCTTCACTTGGCCCCCATAAAATAAAAAAGCCTATACTCACCTCCAGTGCTGGTGCCATTCTCCCAGCAGTGTCTGCACTCGGTCTTCCGTGTTGATGTTGCGACACCGGCACCTGATCAGTGCTGGTGACACTGGCCGCCCTACCTCCTATTGAATTGAGCAAGTAGAGGATGTCCGAGTTGAGCTGCAGCCCAGATTTCCTCTTCATGTTCAACTTGTTCAAAACTGGAAACCGTGACTCCAGCACTGATTGGGTGCCAGCATCACGTGTCATAATTGCACGCGAACCATGGGAGATTGAGTGCTGACAACGCGGGAACAGCAACGGCACGGGAGGAGAGTATAGGCTTTATTATTTGATGGGGGCCAAACATTAAAATTAAGAAGGGGTTGTTCCTAGTAGTAGACAACCCCTGTAGGTCAGCCCTTCCTTCCTTATGCCCCAGTAGGCCCTAGTCTATAAGGGAAAAAGAGGGGGAGTGTCATGTCCGCCATGCTGCAAGTTGCCTGGAGCAGTGTGCACGTGCCCCTTACCTCATGGCTGCACGCTGTTGCTGGGTAACCATCCATCTCTGTCTGACTCTGCAATCCGCTGTATTCCTGGAAACCCCTGATCATGTGACCTTTCCTATGTTCCAGCCCTGCTCTGGTTCTGCAATCCGCTGTATTCCTGGAACTCCTGATCATGTGACCTGCTCTATGGTTCTACCCAGGCTGTTCTAGCGAGGCGCTCTATGATCCTGGAGGATCTGAACCAGAAGTGCTTCCATGACCCTGACCCAGAACTGCAGGTGCTATATCAGACCGCCCCTCCCTATGGTCAGGGCCTGATTACTGTGTTGCTTCCCTGCATGGCTGCTTGGTCTGCTCGGTCGCTCCCTGTATTCTGTGCCCCTGCACTCTGCCCTGTCGTGCGTCTCTGCACACGCTCTGTGCTTGTACTCTGCCTCTTGTCTCGTGCCATGTCTTGTGTTGTCTCTTGTGCCATGTT
Source organism: Dendrobates tinctorius (assembly GCF_039654945.1). Taxonomy (NCBI): domain Eukaryota; kingdom Metazoa; phylum Chordata; class Amphibia; order Anura; family Dendrobatidae; genus Dendrobates; species Dendrobates tinctorius. The sequence goes on from NW_027361679.1 coordinate 58,879,034, forward strand.
TGTCCTTGCCTTGCCTTGTAGTACTTCGGCTGTTCTCTGCTTTAACCTGTTTTGCTATGTCTCACCTTAGCTATTATTTGACTTGTAGTCCTTCCTCTGTTCTCTGCCTTGCCTGTTTCGCCATGTCTGGCCTTTGCTATTCTGAGCCTTGTAGTACTCTCATGTTTCTTGTCTCTGCCTGGTTTTCCGTACTCGGCCCTTTGGTGCTCTCTTGCACATTTTCATAACTAGTGCCAAGGCTCTACCTTGGCCCGGCTCTGGGCTTCGGCCTACGTTCCGCTGCTAGACTCTGTCCTCTTGTGCTCTCTAGCACACTCCTGACTAGTCCCAAGGCTCTGCCTTGGCCCGGCTCTGGGCTTCGGCCTACGCTCCGCTGCTAGCTCTGTTCTCTCTCTGACCTGACTCTGTTTCTGCCTATGTTCCTCTTCAGGTTCCGCTCCTTGCTTTGTCTTTTCCTTGCCCTGTTGGTTTTCCTTCCCCCCTGTCTTGTTGTTTCAGTACCGACCTGTTGGTCGCGTCACACAGGACAGTGTCACTAGTCAGTCCTGTTGTTTTAGTTACCGGCCTTTGAGTCGTGTCACTCAGGACAGGCATACGTGACAAATTGCCCTTGCCCGCCTCCTGTGCCTTAGTCGTGTCACGTGCTTGTGTCTCAGCCGTGTGCGCTGGCCAGTGAGGCGTGTCCCCTGCCTTGAACCCTGGCGTGGCTCCTAGCACGCACCCTGCCTTGAACCCTGGTGTGCCCCTCTGCACGCGCAGGACCCTGTCTGTATGTTGAACCTTACCCTGTCTTGTATGTTGAACCTGACCCTGGTGTGCCCCTTGGCATGCGCAGGACTCTGCCTTGTACCTTGTGCCTCGGCGTGTCTCTATACACGCACCCTGTCTTGTTTGTTGCTTTGAACCCTGGCGTGTCCCCTACACACACACCTTGCTTTGTCCCATGGCGTGTCCCCTACACACGCACCCTGCCTTGCACCTTGCCCTGAACCCTGGTGTGCCCCCTAGCACGCACCCTGCCTGGAATCCTGCCTTGGATCTCGGCGTGTTCCCTCACACGCATCATGCCTGGAGATCTGTCGTGCCTCCTTGCCTGAACCCTGGTTTGCCTGCTGGATGCCCGGAACCTGCCGATCGCTGCCAGAGATCGTAAGCCTGATGACTGTGGCCTGATGTCCGGAGCTGATGTCCGCAGCCTGATGCCCTGATCATGTCGATCGTTGCCAGCTGTCTGGAGTCCGATGCCATTGTGCCTTTGCCTGGACCTTGGCGTGCCCACGCACGCACCTTGCCGTGTTTGCACTGAATGTTCCTGCAGTTGTCTAAATGAAGATACCTTGAACTTACATCTTGTCTTGTTTCCTGCTTGTCCCTAGTCGTCAGACACTCACATAGTGTCCCCCTGAGCCGGCCGTCTGGTCCCAGCAGTCGTGGTGGCTCACCCCCTTGGTCTTGCCCCTGACAAGGGGGTGGTTCCTCACAAGGTCAGCTCGCCCTCGGTGGGTCGGTGCCACGACCCAGAGGGTCCACTCAAAAAATGGGCTCAGCAGAAGCTGAGTCCATCACAGGGAGTTTATGTAAAGGAACAAAGATCTGGACTATTGTCCAAATAACAAACACAGCCAAACAATAGTACTATATGGTACATGCAAACCAGGACTGTGGAGTTGGAGTCAGTGGTTTGACTTGTTGACTCTACAGCCCAAATGCAAACAAACTACAATAGTTCATTATATACAAGCTATGGATTACAGGGCTATAAATATCCCATATGCTTAGTTTTATGTCCACAGGTGCAACCCACACCAATACGATGATTAAGTGACATGTGCACATGTAATATAACCTGGCTCCTAAGAATCTTTAATGTGTGTCACCAGCGATATCGCTGTGTGTGTGTGTGTGTGACATGGATCAGCGAATGCCCCCCCCGCCGGGTATCGCTGATCGTGCAGGATCATCCTGGGCCATTTTTTGATCGTTGGTCTCCCGCTGGCCAACGCGCATCGCTGCGTGTGGCAGTGAGAGACCAGCGATCAGCGACGCTGTTTTCCAATGTAAACAGCGGGTATCTAAGAGCCACGCGGCTCTTAGATACCCGCTGTTAACCTTGGATACCAGCTTGCTCACTGGTCCTGACCTAGCTATGTCCCAGCGATCCCATCCACGTCGGATCGTTGGTGGGATCGCTGGGACATTGATACGTGTAACGGGGCCTTAAGTGAATAAAGCAAATTATGAGGCTTAGTGTGGGATATCACAGCCAAAGCAATTTCCCTTGACATGAACGGGATGGAGCAGCACTAAACCACTAATGCATTACTCCATTTTAACATGTGCTTATCAAGGACAACTTCCTACTAATAGCACAAGCTAAGTACCATGGTGTATACACCACTTTATTGCTCTATTTCTATATGTGCTAGCTGAGAATGATTCCTTACTGACAGTATAAGTGAAGTACCATTGTATTATACTACTGATAGCCCTTGAGACCATCAAAGGGAAAACATATCGAGTTTCGTAATTTGGTTTATTCACAGACTGAGTTATGGTATTGCTACTTTATCAAATTTGTCAAAATTTCCAATATTTTCACAAACAATTTCAAGATATATTGACTTAATCAACCAACAACAAAGTAAAACAAGTAATGAAAAAACAATCTCAGAACCACTGTTGAAGCACTACGGAGCAATTACCACATAAAACTGACATGTCCTATTAGATTAAACGAGCCTTTGTCATTTAGACAGTGTTCATGGTCATGCTGTAGTTGAAAACCGCAACAGCCCTGTGCTATTACAATCTGTATAGTTTCCCTGCACAATCACTTTATCTTGCAAGAAAACAGCAGTTTCACTTACAAAACTTCGGGACCATTACAAACAGCAATATGGTCTTGCAAGTGAAACAGCTGTCCCCATGCAAGATTAAGTGACTGTGCAGGGAATTGGTGGAAATACTGCAGCAGCAATAGGCTGCTGCAGTTTTCAGTGGTAGCAAAACAGCCAAGTGTGAACAAAGCCTCAGGGGTTAACCATGTAATCTGGCTGTGCACCAGTGTTTTAACCACTGGAAGAAAATATCATCATTCTTTCTGTCTCAGTTAAAAATACTTACCATAACAGACATCGAAACACGCACTGTGGTGAATTTCTTCGGGGCGATAATTAACTTTCCCGTGTTAAATAAACGGTTTTTAAAGCTATTCCATGAAGTATAGCCATCACCACCAAAAAATGCACTCTCTTCACCCTGGGAAATGCAATCTGTCATAAAATAACAATTTATACATTTAAGAAAATAGTAACACAAGAGCAACTATATATAACTTATTAAAACAGCTTGTCCATCACTTTAGTTTAAAAATTTTCTAAGGACAGCTGGCTACCTCTCCAACAACTAAATGTACATTCTGTTAAGAAGTTACCTACCAACAAGCACATCACTTCGTGTTTCTGGATCGAAAACAATCGAACAGCGTGCAAATAATTCCTTATATTTTTCTAGAAAAAAATATATATAATTAATCCAAAAAAATGAATGTGCTGTAAACAAGAGATTAGGTGAAGATGCGGCTTTACATGTATTGAGTGCTAAACAGACAAAGGACAAGACAACCCAATATCAACACGTTATAGTGCAATTTCCCATTGAAAGTTATAGTCATTTTAAAAGGGATTGTCCCCTTTCAGTGCCCGGCTGCAGGTTATGATGAACAAACGGCAATGTACTCACCTTCCCTGGGTCCACAGCTTCTGGTGTCCCCAATAGGCTGTGGAACGGAGGTCAAGTTGACAGCTTGTGACTTCAGTGGCTTTGCCAGTGTTGATAGAACGCTCAATTCAGTGATTGGCTGCCATGCTGTCGGCGTGATCAGCCAGTCACCAATGTCAGGTACCAGAAGAAGTGGTGGAGACTCAAGTGGACAAAGGGATGGCGAATACAGTGAAGTTTGTTTCTTTATAATAACCTGCAGCTAGAACATTCATGAAAAAAAAAGGGAAACAGCCCTTTTAAGTCATCATCTGCAAATCTCCACTATAAGTAGGCACATACTTTTGCAGATTAGCCCCATTAACCTCTTAACACAAAAAAAAATTTCATCTTTCTGATCAAGTATATGGGTCGGTCGGACCTAAATGTGACTAGATGTGATTAAAATCACCACATGGTGAAGGGCGGAGTGCTCCGCCACAAAGCCTTTAGCCAAATTTTGTGCGAAGCGTCTCTTGTGTTATTTTCCTAAATTTCTACAACCATTTTGCTGTTCACGCTTCACGTATTTCACACTGACATGCTTAAACCATTTTCCTATTTTGGCTGTATGTTACAACCTGGACCTGCCTCAAGCAACCATGCGCTGGCATGGGGCCACATCATCATTCTATGTGCCATCAGCGAGCTAGTGACGTGATCGCAGGTCGTCGATGGGTTGCTATGACAGCCAATGGTCTGTTGAAGACCTCAGAGGTTGTCATTATAGAGATCCCTTGAAACCCATCCTGTGCTCAGGCTTCAGAGGAGAATTTGATTTTTACCTTATGCAGCAATACTTTGATCACTTGTGCTGTATACAGCAATACCAGATGATGGCAGGTTCAAGTCCCTTAGGGAAACTAACAAATATAGTGGAAAAAAAAGCTCAACTCCTTCACAACATACGACATGTGTACGGTGCAACTGGTGTTTAAAGAAATTCCGTCCCATACCTGGCAAGTCATGGCTGCGTGTTACAGCCAGGATCTGCCTCTAACAATTGCGGGTGGAATAAAGCTCCACTGCAATTATTATCCTGTGATTGCGGGTCGCTGATGGGTTGCTATGACAAATGGGGATCTGGTGAAGACCCCCGTCCTCATCATTGCAAAGGTCCTTTGAAACCATACCTGTGGCCAGGCTTCAGAAGAGACTGATTTTTGTACAGACGATCAGACGATCACAGCTTTAAGTTAGGAGGACTATCAAATACTTTGAAAAGTATAGTTAAAAAATTTAAAAAAAAAAAGTGATGTTCAAATCATGCCCCTTTCCCACCATTAAAATAAAATAAAATATACACGTAGTATTGCAGTGTTCAGAAAAGTCTACACAAACAAGAAGTATTCAGCTCACCCCTCTTCACTCCTGATCACACCTCCGACGCACGGAAACACCCTGACCCGGGTGTATAGTGCATGCACAACATAAAGAAGGATATTTCCAGCGTCTCCAGGAGATAAAATAATAATTGCTTTATTGAGAATATAAAATCTTCATACCATCAGGTAAAAACGACAGAGGCGTATGCAGGGGAGCAATTTCCTACGCGTTTCACCCTAAGAGGGCTTAATCATGGAATGCGTAAGAAAGGTCTCCAAGCAAATATTTAAACACATCAAGAAAACAGGTGAACCAATTAGGTGAAAAACACACCCATTCATTTAGCATGAAAAAAACAAAAAAAAAAAAAAAAAAAACCAAATTTAAATCAACTGTGCAAAGGATGGAGACCAACACAAAAAAATTGTAATGACAAAAAAGAACAAAAAAAGAAGGGAGGAAAAAAGAAAGAAAAAAAATTTTTGCTAACATTGTGGTCGCCATTTTTGAAGAATTTTATATTTTTGATGATGATAATTTTTCAGAACATATAATTTTTTATACACGTTATATTGATGATCTATTATTTATTTGGAAGGGAGATGTTGCTATAGCACATTCCGTCATAAATCATCTCAATCAAATTCTTTTAACCTTAAATTTACTTTTTTAGTCCATCCGTATACCATCAATTATTTGGATGTGACTCTTTTTGGTAACCACAACATAATTGACATTCTTCCCTACCATAAGGAAACTGACTTAAATTCCATCTTGTTAGCCAGTTCATGTCACCCTCCACATACGGTGAAAAATATCCCCATTGGAGAATTGATCAGACTTAAACGTAATTGTTCTAGGTCTGATCTTCTCCCACATGAAACTAATAAAGCTATTACTAAACTTAAACATAGGGGGTATTCCAACTGGTGTCTGAATAGAGCCCAAAAGATAGTGAAGCAAATTGATAGATCGGATCTTTTTTCAGATCATTACAAAAATAAATACAATATCAATCATCAATTAACTTTTTCTACCAATTTTTCTCCGCAATTCAAGGATATTGTAAAAATAATACAAAAACATTTACCGATTTTATCACAGGATAATTTACTCTGCCATATTCTAGAAAAAAATAAAATTAATTTCGTAGCAAAAAGGGCGCCCAATTTAGCCCATATTTTGTCACCTAGTTTAGTAGTCAGTAATAATAATAAAAAAAGTAATTCTAAAAATTGGTTATCATGTACTGGCTTTTTTGGCTGTGGGCATAATTTTTGCATTTCATGTAAACATGTCAAGAAATGCAAATCATTCACTTCTATGTTTACTGGTTTAACTTACAACATTAGGGATTTTATTAATTGTAATACCCCTAATGTTGTTTATCTTATTGAATGTACTTCTTGCTCAATTCAATATGTAGGTTGTACGACTTGTCCTCTTAAACAGCGGATACGCAGACATATGTCTGATACATTAAATCCTTCCGCAGTAAATGTTTCTGCAGTCTCGAGGCACTTTGTTACTATTCATAATAGGTGCCTGGATTCCCTTACATTCACTGGCATTGAAAAGGTGTACAAACCAACTAGGGGAGGGGACCACCGCAGAAAGATTCTCAATCTCTTTCTGGATTTACAAATTGGGTACTAGAGTGCCGCATGGTATGAATAAGAGGAGAGATCTAATCATGCAGTATTCTTAGGCATCTCTTTCTCTTCCATGTTACCCTATTTTCCCCATAACAAAAGAAAAGGGAATATAAGTAGGAAGAGGGAAACAAAAGCAGGAAGAAGAAACAGGGAAAAAGAAAAAGAAAATGTTATATTTTTTTGTGTTTTTTTTTTTTTTTTCCCTTTTTGTCAATAAATTGTACATAAATTGTTTGTAAATCGCAAGACTCTTGTTATAACACCATCAAAATATATGGCTTCTTTATAACATTAATGTGTGTTTTTTAACTGTTTTACATTATACACTAGTATTTAAAAAAAAAAAAATTTCTCTTTCTTTTTTCCTCCCTTCTTTTTTTGTTCTTTTTTGTCATTACAATTTTTGTGTGTTGGTCTCCATCCTTTGCACAGTTGATTTAAATTTGTTTTGTTTTTTTTTTGTTTTTTTCATGCTAAATGAATGGGTGTGTTTTTCACCTAATTGGTTCACCTGTTTTCTTGATGTGTTTAAATATTTGCTTGGAGACCTTTCTTATGCATTCCATGATTAAGCCCTCTTAGGCGGAAAGGCGTAGGAAATTGCTCCCCTCCATACGCCTCTTTATGTCGTTTTTACCTGATGGTATGAATATTTTATATTCTCAATAAAGCAATTATTATTTTATCTCCTGGAGACGCTGGAAATATCCTTCTTTATGTTGTGCATTCAGAAAAGTCTGCCCAAAATATAAAAATAATTAACCTGATCAGTAAACTCCATGGAAAAAATAAAAATAAAAAAAAACACAAAATAATGCTTTTTTTGGTTGCTGGAATTCCACACAAAAAATGCTGTAACAAGCAACCAAAATGTCGTATCTATCCCAAAATGACACAAACAATGTTGCTCGCCCGAAAAAAAACTAAGCCATCAAACAGCTCCATCGACAAAAACATTACATTTCTCGAAATATAGTGACAGTCCACAAATGCTTTTTTGAAAAGTTCTGATTTTTTTTTCACCACTAAAATAATTTAACAAAAAAATAACTGGACAAATTTGTTATTGCCGCAATCGTACCAATGAGCAGAATTATATTGCAAGGTTATTTTCTTACCACAAAATGTACACCATAAAGACACCTCTTAAAAAAAAAAAAAAGGAATTCTGACGTGTTTTTTTTTTCCCCCATTTTCTCCACATTTTTTTTTCCATTTTCCGGTACACCATGTGGTAAAATGAATGGGGTCACTCAAAAGTACAACTCGTCCCGCAAAAAAACAAGACCTCATATGTCTATGTGGCCGGAAAAAAAAAAGTTATGGCTCTCAAGGTGATCACGACACATCTAGATAAGTTCCCTGAGTAGTCTAGTTTCCAAAATGGTGTCGCTTGTGGGGGGTTTTCCACTGTTTAAGTACATCAAATGCAACATGGCATCTATTATTCCAGGAAATTTTTATTCAAAAAGTCAAATGGCACTCCTTCCATTCCAAGTCCTGCTGTGCGCCCAAACAGCAGTTTTACTCCACATATTCGGAATTTGTGTACCTTAAGAAAATGAAAAATTTTGGGCTAAAAAACACATTTTTTGTGGGGAAAAATTGATTTTTTTTTATTTTCACGGCTTAACGTTATAAATGTCTGTGAATCATAGAAGGGTAGAGTTGAAAGGGACCTCCAGGGTCATCTGGTCCAACCCCTTGCTCAAAGCAGGATTCACTAAATCATCCCTGACAGATGTCTGTCCAGCCTCTGTTTGAAGACTTCCATTGAAGGAGAACTCACTACCTCTCGTGGCAGCCTGTTCCACTCATTGATCACCTAAAATGTCAAAAAGTTTTTTTAGAATATCTAATCGGTGTCTCCTCCCATTTATTAAATCATATATATCCCTAAAAATTATCTTTATTGATTAAAAAACCATATACAATGGTTCACACCAAAAAAACGTGCACAAACAAAAACAAACGTGTTCCAAAATTACCAATAAAATGGGTAAGCTAGAAGTCCCTCTTACGTCAACCAGGCTGTCACCTTCCTGGCTGCGGAGGTTGGCACCCTAGGGGGGAATGTTATGGCGCCCCGGCTCCACGATAGCTGACCCTGGGAGCCCTGTAACACCCTACAGCCACTAGGGGAACCCTTCTACCAGATGTCCTAAAGGAACCCCTATCAATAGACAGACGATCCTATACCTAAGAGGACCCTAGACCCCAATTAAAAACAAAAAGAACACAATAGGCAATTGGTGACGATTGACATAATTTCACAACGTGGTCAAAGGATAATAATACGCCAGGGGTTTGGGCCCTTGATTTGCCAAAATAGACTGTAGTCTCTTAACATGCAGACTAAATTTCAAAAGTTGCTACAGAAATTAGATACTGCTTAAACCGCCAACTAATAGTTGGCATAGATGAAAAAATGGTGCTCAGAAAACTATTAGAACCAACTCAGATGTGGTCACTATAGGAAAAACCTAATGTTGGTTAAATCAGTTAATTCTATATCTTGAAGGCAGTTCCCGTGCAGCGAGCAGTGCGCATGCCCGAGAACTGTTGCAACAGCGCAGGCGCCCGACAACATGTAACGGCAAATACAAAATAAGGAGGCGGTACAGGGACGCTGTAGAGGGGTTTGATGGACAGATGGGAGGCAGCTTAACAGAGGGACACTCCATACCTCTGTGACAGAATGCAGGTATGAGGAGCTAATTATAAAAGTCTATATTTTGGCGTTAATGGGGGTCAGAAACAGAAGAGCCACCTTCACAGAATGCAGCCTTAGTGCTGCTGAAGGTGGCTCTTTTAGTGAAAAATGCCCTGGGGGGGGTGACGGGTTCCCTTTAATGACCAAGCCAATTTATGCAATTCTGACCACTGTCACTTTATGAGGATACTAGCTGAAGAGCCCGGCGCTGCCGGGCATAGTAACTAACTGTGGTTAGTTATAGCAAATTATAATTATCCTCCATCCCATAGTCCCATGCCCATATACCCATCATACATATCCACGATCCCATAGGCCCGTGCCCATATACCCATCATACATATCCTCCATCCTATAGTCAAGTGCCCATATACCTATCACATCCTCCATCCCATAGTCCCATGCCCATATACCCATCACACATCCTCCATCCCATAGTCCCATGCCCATATACCCATCATACATATTTGCCATCCCATAGTCGAGTGCCCATATACCCATCACACATCCTTCATCTCATAGTCCTATGCCCATATACCCATCATACATATCCTCCATCCCATAGTCCCGTGCCCATATACCCATCATACATATCCGCCATTCCATAGTCCCGTGCCCATATACCCGTCATACATATCCTCCATCCCATAGTCCAGTGCCCATATACCCATCACACATCCTCCATCCCATAGTCCCGTGCCCATATACCCGTCATACATATTCTCCATCCCATAGTCCAGTGCCCATATACCCATCACACATCCTACTTCCCATAGTCAACCACTATGACATCATAATGAGTGGTGGGGCTTGCAACCTATGAAGACATCAGTGTCGCCATGGCAAACATTATGACATCATAATGAGGGGCGGGGCTTGATACACACACACTTTTTCCCCATAATGTAGATAGGGGCAAAATTGTTTGGTGAATTGGAATGCGCGGGGGTTAAAATGTTGCCTCTCAACATAGCCAAGGACACTCTCTGGGTCCAGACGTGTGACTGTGCCAAATTTTGTGGCTGTAGCTGCAACGGTGCGGATGCCTATCCCGGACATACATACATACACACACTTGAGCTTTATATATTAGATAGCTCTGGAACGCTTCAAGGCATCCGACTGATTCTGATTTTTTTCGTGACATATTACACTTCATGTTAGTGGTAAAAATTTAGTCGATATAACTTGCATTTATATATGAAAAATCAAACTTCAAAAAAATTTAGCAATTTCCAAACTTAATTTTTTGTACCCTTAAATCAGAGAATAGTGCACACAAAATAGTTAATAAAAAAACATTTCCCACATGTCTACTTTACATCAGCACAATTTTGGAAACAATTATTTAGGACGTTATAAGGGTAAAAAGTTGATCAGCTATTTCTCATTTTTCCAGCAACATTTACAAAACCACTTTTTTTAGGGACCACCTCACATTTTAAGTGAGTTTGGGGGGGTCAATATAACAGAAAATACCCAAAAGCGACACCATTTTAAAAACTGCACCGTTCAAGGTGCGCAAAACCACATTCAAGAAATTCAAGTGCTTCACGAGAAGAAAAGCAACAGGGAAGGAGAAAAAATGAACATTTTACTTTTAATTTTTTTGTAGAAAAAAAAAAAAAAAAACTTGGAACCAATTTTTTTTATTTTTACAAGGGTATTAGGAGAAATGGACCACAAACTTTGTTGCGCAATTTCTCCTAAGTATGCAGATACCCCATATGTGGGAAAAAGCCATTGTCTGGGTGCATGGCAGGGCTCAGAAGGAAGGGAGCACCATTTGACTTTCTGGACGCAAAATTGGCTGGAATCAATGGTGGCACCATGCGCGCCCCCCCCCCCCCCCCCCGATGTAACTAAACAGTGGAAACCCCCTAATTCTAACTCCAACCCTAACCCCAACACACCCTCACTTTAGCGCCAACCCACTTTAGCCCAACTCTAACCCTAATGGCAAAATGGAAATACTTTTTTTTTTATTTTGTAACTTTTAGCTAACCAATGGGGTGGGGGTGATAAAAGGGGTGGGGAGTGATAAAAGGTGTTTCACTTATTTTTTTTTTAGGGCCTATCACAGTGATCAAAATAAACTAATAGGAAAAATTTCCTATTGTTGCAGGGTGCAGATCTCGGCGAGCGCACTGCGCATGCACCTGCCATTTTCTCCCGGAAGAAGACAGCAGCAGCCTGGGGGACTTCACGGGACGATACAGAAGGATCCAGGGACAACGGAGGTATCGGTGGACCCCATTTCTCTCTCCTCTGATGTGCGATCACAACAGAGAAATTAAATGGAAAATCTGCCTTTTTTTGTGGTCGCCGTTGTACCGTTAACTGCGATCGCAACACCGGCGTTGGTAAAAACCGACCCAAATTATGCGCTTTGGAGTCTCAGCTACCCCCAGTAGCCGAGACCCCATAGAAAGTCCGACTCTGAGGGGTGCTATACCCTTATTCCGCCGTTAATGAACAGCGCTGTGGTTTAAATACCCTTAACTGCCGCCATTAAAAAGTGTATCGGCGGTCGTTAAGGGTTTAAAGTGTGGTGCCCTAAACTGGACACAGTATTCCAGATGAGGTCTGACCTAAGAGGAGTAGAGGGCAATAATGACTTCACGTGATCCAGACTGTATGCTTCTGCCAATACATCCAGAATTGTATTTGCCTTTTTTGCTGCTGCACCACACTGTTGACTCATGTTCAGTCTGTGATCTATTAGTATACTCAAGCCTTTTTCACATGTGCTGTTGCTTAGCCCTATTGCCCCATTTTGTATATGCTTTTATTTTTATTTCCCAGATGTAGTACTTTGTATTTTTCTGTTAAAAACCATTCTGTTTGTTGCTGTCCACTGCCCCAATTTACATCTTTTTGAATCCTCTCTCTCTTCTCTTGTACTAGATATCCCTCCTAGCTTTGTGTCACCAGCAAATTTCATCAGTTTACCCTCAATTCCGTCATCTAAATCACTGATAAAGATGTTGAGCAATACAGGGCCCAGGACAGAGCCCTGTGGTACCCCACTTGAGACATTCTTGCAACTGGATGTGCAGCCATTTACAACCACTCTTTGGGTCCAATCACTAAGCCAGTTATGAATCCACCTAACAGTTGCCTTGTCCATTCCATTCTTAGTCATTTTTGCAATAAGGATGGCGTGAGATACTTTATCAAATTCTTTGCTGAAGTCAAGATATACTATATCTACAGCATTTCCCTGATCCACCCAGTCAGTGATTCTGCCATAGAAGGAATTTAAGTTAGTCTTGACTTATTAGTTACAAACCCTTTGTGGTTAATCACTTCATTCTTATCCAGGTACTTACATACATGATTGTTTAACAATTTGTTCAAAGAACTTTCCTGGTACAGAAGTCAGACTCGCTGGCCTATAGTTACTTAGGTCCACCTTATTCCCCTTTTTGAAGATGGGAACATTTGCTCGTCTTCAGTCTTCTGGGACTTCTCCAGTTCTCCAAGAATCTTCAAAGATTATGGATAGTGTTTCAAAAATTTCTTTTATCTCCTTTAGTACTCTGGGGTGTAATTCATCTGGACCTGGAGACTTGAAATTGTTTATGCTAAGTGTTTCCTCACTATCTTTCTGTTTATAGATATCCTGGATTCTTCTATTCCTTTAATAGGACAATGAAGATCAGTTGATGGTACATTTCCTTTCTGAGAGAAAACAGATGCAAAATAGGAATTTAAAAGTTGGCCTTCTCAACATCCTTCCTTACCATTTCATAATTTTTATCCTGTAAAAATCCTATAGCATATATCAATTTTTTTTTAACTTTTGACGTATCCACAAAATCCTTTTTTTATTGTTTTCGCTTGCAAGCCTTAATTCAGTCAGCTTTAGATTATCTGATTCGAGACCTGCAGGTTCTGGAGACTGCATTATATTCTTCTTTAGATATGCCTTCCTCTTTCCATTTGATAAACATTTATTTCTTCCTTTTTAGCATGTGTTTAAGATCTGTGTTCATCCATCCTGGTTTCCTTAAATGCTTCTTATTCTTCCTTCTTTTCAAAATTGTTATCGAGTGTGCTTGGAGAAAATCATTTTTCAAAATTTCCCATCCTTCTGGGACACTTTTATTCCTTATGGCTATCCATCCAGCCATTGGATCCCTCTGATTCTCTTTCTCTTAAAATCTGCCTTTTTTGAGTCTTCACAGGTCTTCCTCTTCTAGTTATCCAAAACTCTAAAATAGCATGGTTGCTAACGCCTAGGGTGCCAGCCACTCTTACCTCCTCTACCATTTCTTCCCTGTTCATAAGGATTAGATCCAAGGTAGAAGATCATTGTTTTCTCCCCTACCTCTTGAAAGATAAAGTTGTCATGACGCAAGAGGATAAGAATTTGCTTGACGTGTTCGTTTTGCCTCAGAGAGATTCCCAACAAATATCTGGATACTTGAAATCTCCCAAGTCCACCATGTCATATTTTTGGAGAACCTGGCCAATTGATGCAAAAAGAGTGATCTGTAGTAAATGCCTACAATGGTGTCTTTTCCGCTGTTCTCCCCTTGTATTCCCCCCACCCAGTGAAGAGGGGAGTACTAGTGTACCGTACGAAACCAGACTAACAAGTAATACAAACAGGGATAAAGGAAAATAATCATACAACTATACGCACACAAACAGAGGTAAAAAATGGGAAGTGGGGGATGGGAGTGGCTAACAGTGAACAGATGAGAGCCTTAATGCAGGAAAGATTCCAAGAGCTCTCAACTGAGCAGATTAACCTCTGCACTGCTAAAATAAGCCTGCACCATTTAATTTGAAGGTGAAGTGTTTCTAAACAGTGCAAGAGTAGGAGAAATAAGACGCTGTGGTCTCCTGGCTCCTCTACATTGCGGTATATCAGTGACAGTATCTGTGTACTCAGGAGAAGTTGCACAAAAAATTGTATGGTGAAGTTTCTCCTGTTCCCCTTGTGAAACTAAAAAAAAAATTGGACCCAAAAGTACATTTTGTGGGAAAAATATATATTTTTTTTATTTTCACAGCTCAACATTATAAACTTCTGCGAATCAACTAGTGGTTCAAGGTGACCACCACACCATACATTCCTTGAGGGGTCTAGTTCCCAAAGTGGGGTCATTTGTGGGTGGGTTTTCACTGTTTAGGCACATCGGGGGCTGTCCAAATGCGACGTGGTGTCCGCTAATGATTTTGGCAAATTTTGCGTTTAAAAATTAAAATGGGGCTTCTTCCCTTCAGAGCCCTGTTTTCATTCACACATTGGGTATCGGTGTACTCGGGAGAAATGTCACAACAAATTTTATGGTGCATTTTCTCCTGCTACCCTTGTGAAAATAAGAAGTTTGGGACTAAATAAAATTTTTGTGAAAAAAGAAGAAAAAGAAAAACTGTTCCTTACACATTCCATTAATTCCTGAGAAGGCCCAGAAAGGTTAATAAACTTATTGAATGTGGTTTTGATGACTTTGAGAAGTGCAGTTTTGAGAATGGTGTCACTTTAGGGTATTTATTGTCATACAGCCTCCCCTCTCCCCTCAAAGTCTCTTAAAATGTGATGTGGTCCCTAAAAACATGGTTTTGTAAATTTTGTTGGAAAAATGAAAAATTTCTTAACAACTTTTAATCCCTTTCCGACCTTACACGTAATAATCCATCCATGTGACCTGGCCCTATTTGACCAGGGATGAATTATTAAGTCTGCGCGATCGCCCGCGCACAAGGGTGGTGTGCGGGCAATCGCCAACAGGTGTCAGCTGATTTTGACAGCTGACAGCCAGCACTAAGTGCCAGGAGTGGTCATACAGCTCTCCCAACACACTTTAACCCTCAAAAAGCTGCGATCGAACGAGATTGCAGCATTTCGAGAGCAGACAGAGGACTGACAGACCCTCTGCCTTAGGATCGCAGACCGTCCTGATCGTTGCCATGACGACCCAATATCGTCATGACGACATCTGGGTCACCAGAGCTTGGATACTTGCTGATCATGCGCAGTGCATGATGAGCAAGTTTCTCTGTCAGTGCAGAGCTGGAAGTTGGGGATGCTACTGCATCCCCATGCTGTAGAAGCAATCAGCTTGCAAAAAAAGAAAGTCCCATAGTGGGACTAAGTAAAAAAAAAATGTTTTAAATAATTGTAAAAATATTTTTTGAAAAAAAATAAAAAATAAAATAAAAATATATTGTATCCATAAATAAATATTTGAATGAAAAAAATAAAAACAATAAAAGTACACATATTTAGTATCACTGCATCCACAATGACCCGACCTATAAAACTGTCTCACTAGTTAACCTCTTTAGTGAACACCATAAAAAAATAAAACAAGTCAAAAAAACAATGCGTTATCATACCGCCGAACAAAAAGTGGAATAAAACGCGCTAAGAAAGACGAATATAACTAAACATACAGCCACACAGCTCCATCAGCGAAAAATAAAAAAAAGTTATAGCTTTCACAATAAAGCGATGCAAAAATAAATTATCTTGTCTGTAAAATAGTTTTTATTGCGTAAAAGCTCTAAAGCATAAACAAAAAAAAATAAAAAGATATAAATGGGGTATCGCTGCAATTGTACTGATCCGAATAAAATTGCCTCATCAATTTTAGCACACGTGGAACAGCTTAATTCCTGCCCCCCCCCCCCCAAAAAAAAGTCCTGTGCCCGAAAACGGCAACAATAAAAACGGCAACTCGTCACGCAAAAAACAAACCATCACATGACTCTGCGGGCCAAAACATGGAAAAATTATAGCTTTCAAAATTTGGTGATGCAAAAACTATTTTTTGCAATAAAAAGCGTCTTTTAGTGTATGACAGCAACCAAACAAAAAAAAACTAGAAAAATAAACCTGGGATCATTGTACTGGCACAGACCCGAAGAATAAAGTCACCCTATAAATTATACCACATGAGGAATGGCGTGAAAAATAAATAAAACGAATTCTTCACCTGTTGATTTTTTCATTCTGTCTGTACAGTATGTCACAAAAAAACAAAATCTCACTCAGAATCCGCTGAGTTACTACAAGTGATGGGAGAGCACTAAAATGCTCAGGTGCTCATTACTTGGGTCAAGCAAATTAGAATGCTCGGGTACTCAACCCGAGCAACGAGCCCAATGTAAGTCTATGGGAAAGCCGAGCATTTTTGCCACTATCCCCCCCGGGGGTCCTTTTAGGGTCTAAAAATGTCTGAAATCGATGGGACCAGTGCTCAGATGCCATGGGAACATCATGGGGGATACTCCTGGAAGCATTTCTGACTCCCAGTTCACAGCTGTGAACAATGTTGTCAGAGTATTACGCCCACTTTTACAGGCGCGCACTAAAACATACAAAAACAAAGCCAAAATGAATTTTCCTGGGAAATATGTTAAGGAACATCCTTTCCAGGGTAATAATTTGTCTCTAAGGCAAAATAAATAACTCAAAACAAAAATGCTCCTCCACACCTTGGGCTATGTTTACAAGTAGCGATTTTGAAGTGTTTTTCCACTGTAACATTGCTTTCAACCAATACAAATGCATTCACTACTAAATGTAATTTTAACAACTTAACAACCTTAGCTGGCCATGTGGAGTGTGACACATCAGACACATCCTGTTTCATTTATGAAGGAGGGACTCTGAAAGTCACAAAGTCTATTTTTATAGGCTCAGCAATCGGCCCTCACTTTTCTTAGAGAGCCATAAATCGGCTATGCATTGTTGTTCCCATTATTAAACAGTGGGTCCCCTATACCGTTATTGCCTATGTAGTGAGTGGCTGGGCTGCCAAAAATTAGGATACACCCCAATACCCCTTTGACGAGACGTACAGGAGGGCCTCATGAAAAAAAATGTTCCCATTAAAAGAAAATGTGTCTCTCATAGTGTTTGCCTATGCATTTCATGCAAGGCCTGCCTTGCCCCAAAGTTACACGCACCCCAATAAACCTTTGAACCGACGTACTGGATGGCCACATGAAACCAAAACTCCCATTATCATGATTATTGTACTCCCAGAAAGTTTGCCCATGAAGTGAATGCAAGGCCTGCCCTGCCCCGAAGTTACAAGCACCCCAATAACACTTGGACCAAACGTCTTGGATGGCCACATGAAACCAAAGTTCCCATTATGATTTTTGAACTACCAGAAAGTTTGCCCATGAAGTGAATGCAAGGCCTGCCCCAAATTTGCACGCACCCCAATCCCCCCTTGGATTAAATGCGGATGATGGCCTACGAAAAATGTTTTCCCAGTTTAAAGGAGTGGGTCTCCTATACTTGTAATGCCCATACACCTGACAAATGCTATTGAGAACTCTGCTATTAGAAGTGGAAAGGAAGAACAAAGACAAAAGAATCTAATTAATAAAAATATTGGAGAAAGAGAAACCAATCACAAACTAAAATGTTTCTATACTAATGCACAAAGCATGAGCAACAAACAAGGAGAATTGGAACTACTAACACAGGAAAAGAAATATGATGTCATTGGAATCACTGAAACTTGGTGGGACGATACACATGATTGGAATACAAGACTAGAAGGATACAACTTATTTGCAAGAAACAGACTTGATAAACGAGGAGGAGGTGTCGCATTGTATGTTAGAAACGCGTATATCTGCACAGAGATTGAAGCTTCAGAGACTGGGAGCTCTGTGGAAACTGTTTGGGTAAGAATACAAGAACAGAACAATGGAAAGGACACCATTGTAGGCATTAACTACAGGCCGCCTGTGCAAGCTGAAGATATGGATGAACTCTTTATGCATCAAATGGCCAAGTTCTCCAAAAAATATGACATAGTTGTCATGGGAGATTTCAACTATCCAGACATTTGTTGGGAATCTCTCTCAGGCAAAACTAACAGGTCAAGGAAATTCTTATCCTCTCTTGCTGACAACTTTATCTTCCAAAAGGTAGGGGAGAAAACAAGGGGAACTGCTACCTTGGATCTAATCCTTATAAACAGGGAGGAAATGGTTGAGGAGGTAAAAGTGGCTGGGACCCTAGGAGGTAGCGACCATGCTATTTTAGAATTTTGGATAACTAGAGGAGGAAGACCTGTGAAGACTCAGACGTCAAGGTTAGATTTCAGAAAGGCAGATTTTAAGGGATTCAGAAAGAGAATTGGAGGGATCCAATGGCTGGATATCCTTAAAGACAAAAATGTCCAGGAAGGATGGGAAGTCTTGAAAAATGAAATTCTCAAAGCACAAATGTTAACAATTCCGAAAAGAGTGAAGAATAGGAAGCATTTAAGGAAACCTGGATGGATGAACACAGAACTTAAGCACATGCTAAAAAGAAAGAAAAAAATGTTTATAAAATGGAAAGAGGGAAGCATATCTAAAGAAGAATATAATGCTGTCTGCAGAACCTGCAGGGCACAAATCAGATTATCTAAAGCTGACAATGAATTGAGGCTTGCAAGAGATGTCAAAAGCAATAATAAAGGATTTTGGGGGTATGTCAAAAGTAAAAGAAAAGTCAAAGATGCTATAGGAATTTTACAGGATGAAAATGATGAAATGGTAAGACAGGATGTTGAGAAGGCCGAACTTTTAAATTCCTATTTTGCATCTGTTTTCTCTTAGAAAGGAAATGTAACATCAACTATTCTTCACTGTCCTATTAAGGGAATAGAAGAATCCAGGATATCTATAAACAGAAAGATAGTGAGGAAACACTTAGCTAACCTAAATGAATTCAAGTCTCCAGGTCCAGATGAATTACACCCCAGAGTACTGAAGGAGATAGCCGAAGAAATTTTTGAACCCCTCTCCATAATCTTTGAAAATTCTTGGAGAACAGAAGTCCCAGAAGACTGGAGAAGAGCAAATGTTGTTCCTATCTTCAAAAAGGGGAAGAAGGTGGACCCAGGCAACTATAGGCCAGTGAGTCTGACTTCTATACCAGGAAAGATCTTTGAACAAATTATTAAACAACATGTATGTCAGTACCTGGATAAGAATGAAGTGATTAAACAGAGTCAGCATGGGTTTGTAACTAATAAGTCATGTCAGACTAACTTAATTTCCTTATATGATGGAATCACTGATTGGGTGGATCAAGGAAATGCTGTAGATATAGTATTTCTTGACTTCAGCAAAGCATTTGACAAAGTATCTCATACAATCCTTATTGAAAAAATGACTAAGTATGGAATGGACAAGGCAACTGTTAGGTGGATTCATAACTGGCTTAGTGATCGGACCCAAAGAGTGGTCGTAAATGGCTGCACATCCAGTTGGAAGAATGTCTCAAGTGGGGTACCACAGGGCTCTGTCCTGGGCCCTGTATTGTTCAACATCTTTATCAACGATTTAGATGAAGGAATTGAGGGTAAACTGATTAAATTTGCTGATGACACAAAGCTAGCAGGGATAGCTAATACTAGAGAAGAGAGAGAGAGGATTCAAAAAGATATAAATAAACTGGAGAAGTGGGCAGCAACTAACAGAATGGTTTTTAACAGGGAAAAATGCAAAGTACTACATCTGGGCAATAAAAATGAAAAAAGCATATACAGAATGGGAGGAATAGGGCTAAGCAACAGCACATGTGAAAAAGACTTGGGTATACTAACAGATCACAGACTGAATATGAGTCAACAGTGTGATGCAGCAGCAAAAAAGGCAAATGCAATTCTAGGATGTATTAACAGAAGCATACAGTCTAGATCACGTGAAGTCATTATTTCCCTCTACTCCTCTTTGGTCAGACCTCATCTGGAATATTGTGTCCAGTTTTGGGCACCACATTTTAAAAAAGATATCAACAAACTGGAGCAAGTTCAGAAAAGAGCGACCAGAATGGTGACCGGTCTGCAAACCCTGTCTTATGAGGAAAGGTTGCAGGATTTGGGAATGTTTAGTTTGCAAAAGAGAAGACTGAGAGGAGACTTAATAGCTGTCTACAAATATCTCAAGGGCTGTCACATTGTAGAAGGATCAACTTTATTCTCATTTGCACACGAAAAGACTAGAAGCAATGGGATGAAACTGAATAGGAGGAGACACAGATTAGATATTAGAAAAAACTTTTTGACAGTTAGAGTGATCAATGAGTGGAACAGGCTGCCACGAGAAGTGGTGAGTTCTCCTTCAATGGAAGTCTTCAAACAGAGGCTGGATAGACATCTGACTGGGATGATTTAGCGAATCCTGCTTTGAGCAGGGGGTTGGACCAGATGGCCCAGGAGGTCCCTTCCAACTCTGCGATTCTATGATTCTATGATACACTAAGTGTTTAGAATGAAAAACATTTTACTTTGGGGGGTACACATCACCATACTGTCTTAACATTTTTTTTTTAAAGGGCATCAAAACAACCCTTTTACATAAGTGGAATGTTGCATCACGGACCACGGTTACCATGGTGATCGAGTGGTGGTGGATGATGTGGATAAGGAGGAGGATAACACCAAATAGCCAAAATCAGGAAGCGTATACCCATGTGTGGGTGTGAAGAGGTGCATGGGAATACACTTCCCAAAAAAAGACACTGTAACAACCCTGCTGGCATCACTGCATGGTCTCCCATCACCCGCACACCAACTTACTTTCTTGCTTCAAGCCATGCTGTGAACTCTGTCTGTTGCCAGCCCTGAGCTCCATGTGCTATGCCTCTTGTTTTCTCTCCATGTTTCCTGACTGTGTGTATAGGGGGGGGCGCCTGAACTCTCTGGTTCTTATGCAGTCAGGGTGCACCTGGCTAATGGGTCCCTGACCAATTACCTAGAGCCCTGGACTATTTAACCCGGCCACATCCACTGAAACATTGCCTGTGCAATGTCTATACTCAGTATCTTGCTGCTGAGGAAGCCAGGCCCTGTTCTGTGTATCTCCTTCTCTGTAGGAATACTCTTTGTCTCGCTTTGTACCTTGTCCGCCTGCCAGAATATCCTGGCCCTTGAGTCTTGAGTCTTGTTCCCAGTGCCTTGTCTGTGTTCTGTCCGCCTGCCAGGAGGCAGAATATCCTGGTCCTTATGTCTTTGTCCCGTTGTCTCTGTCTGAAATCAGTCTTACTTCTGTCTGTCAGTCACCTTGTTTGTGGTTCCTTCTCGGCCGTGTCTTTCCTTGTGTTCTCCCTATCTGTGCATCTGCACGGCTCCGCACTCCTGCGGCTCTGCCTGCCTGCACCTCCTGTGTGAACAGGTCCAAACCTGTTGCTTCATATTCCACTCCTTCCTGCCTATATCCATACCTGCACCTCCTCTGTGAGCAGGTCCAAACCTGTTCCTTCATATTCCATTCCTTCCTGCCTATATCCATACCTGCACCTCCTGTGTGAACAGGTCCAAACCTGTTCCTTCATATTCCATTCCTTCCTGCCTATATCCATACCTGCACCTCCTGTGTGAACAGGTCCAAACCTGTTCCTTCATATTCCATTCCTTCCTGCCTATATCCATACCTGCACCTCCTGTGTGAACAGGTCCAAACCTGTTCCTTCATATTCCATTCCTTCCTGCCTATATCCATACCTGCACCTCCTGTGTGAACAGGTCCAAACCTGTTCTCTCATATATCGTGCCCGCTTGCCCAGTGTCTCCAAGCCGTGCCCGCTTGCCCAGTGTCTCCAAGCTGTGCCCGCATGCCCAGTGTCTCAGCCGTGCCTGTCGTGTCTACCTGCCTGCCAGTCTATAGCACCTGTCCAAGTGACTTGTCCCCGAGTGGGATCAGCAGCCACAGCCAGACACCACCCTGGAGTGGCACCCGACAGCTACCTGCCGCACAAGCCTGACCTCACCATCAGAGGCTCCAGTGAAGACCGAGGTAGCTGTCGTAGTCACGCCCCTTCCAGGGTAGTCTGGTTTGTGGCACAGTGGGGCCACAAACCCCCGGCTCGCGCCATTCAGTCAAGGCGCGAGCGTGACAGACACTGTACTGGAGGTTATGTTTCTCTGTTATCATTCGGTAGTGTTGAGAAGTCTGGCCCACTTCAGCCCTTGTTCATTTTTATAAGAGTCAGACTGTCTGCATTTTCAGTTGACAGGCGGATGCGCTTATCCGTTATAACTCCACCAGCGGCACTAAAAACCCGCACTGACAAACCGGTAGTGGCAGGGTAGGCCAGGACCGCCAAGGCGTAGAGAGCCAGTACATGCCACGTGTCCAGCTTGGATACCCAACAATTAAAAGGCGCGGAGGACATTGGTACGGTCAGCAAGGTATCTCCATAACATCTTCCCAAACTTTGCACTCCTTGTAAGAGTACCCCACGCCTATGGGCTAGGGCTCTCCCAGAGCTTTACCAGTGGTTCCCCTGTCTCTGCTGGATTGGAGTTGTGTCTCTCTCGCTTCTACTCCTTGGTTATCCAACCAACTGTGACCTGGAGCAGAGGATGATTACTTTCATATAATAGAAAACCTGGAAGAGAGGGGCTTTCCCTGCCACAGAGGGTAAATGTCACTGCAGGGCTTGTGACAATAGAGGAATTGAGCCCAAACAGGAAGTCCAACTCTAAAGATTTGAACTTCATCAGATGTCCTGGTCCCAGAATTGTGACCTAACTGCTGCCACGGCCATGGACTAAATTTGAGGCAAGCATTGACTGTGATAAACCGGGCTGACAATTTTCCAGGAAAAAAATTACTGCCTCTATGCTGAGAAACAAACCTACCTTTTGAGTGCCAAGATAAGAACTACCCAACTTGATGTCACTATAGGTTTCAGCGTCACCCAGGAATAAGCTGGGAAAGAATGGACATACCTCCTATGCCTGGCTAGACTAATTTTAGTGGCATGAGGTTATGATGCTACGTGAAAAACTGGCTACTTGAATTGATGAATATGAATCTGTAACTGAGCTCCTCAAGTGAATTTAAGCTGAGTTTGCTTGATGTTTGCTTGAAAGTCTAAAGGGGAAGCCAAATTCTAATAAAATATATCAGAAAAAAAGGGGGTTGAAAAATAAGCAGATCATGTATATAAGATGAGGTTACAATCACCACCACCATTTTATTTATGGTAGCTTTTTTTTTTCCTTTTTTTATTTTTTTAAGAGGCAAAAAATAAAAGTAATATAAATACTTGCCTAGAAACAATACTTATCTAGCATCTCTGAGGAGGCTTTTGCTTGTCCAGCAGGGTTACTGCATTTCTCTTTGGTTACAGGGAGAACACTGACAGATGGTCTGCAGTGTTTGACCATATAGCTGTTAGGCTACAGCAGAGTCAAGTACTCCTGTGTCTCCATTTGATGGATCTCATCATACCTAACAGACCGAACATTTATTGTCTCCCTCTCACACACCACCTCCTCACCTCGCCCCTTGTCTGTCGGTGTTCCTCAAGACTCAGTCTTCGGACCACTACTCTTCTCCATCCACACCTTCGGCCTGGGACAGCTTATAGAATCCCATGGCTTGCAGTACCACCTCTACGGCGATGACACGCAGATCTACCTATCTGGACCTGACCTCACCTCCTTACTGACCAAAATCCCACAATGTCTGTCTGCTACTTCAGCCTTCTTTTCTGCGCGCTTTCTCAAACGGAACATGGACAAAATAGAATTCATCATCTTTCCCCATCTCACTCTACCCCTCCACCAGACCTCTTCATCAATGTCAATGGCTGCTCTCTTTCCCCAGTCCCGCACGATCGGTGCCTTGGAGTGATCCTCGACTCTGCCCTCTCTTTCAAACCAGAAATCCAAGCACTTGCCTCCTCCTGCCGCCTCAAACTCAAAAATAATTCCCAGATCCGCGCATTCCTCAACCATGAAACCACTAAAACACTTGCTTTTTCTTGCTTCATGGGAGCGATCCAGAAATGCTCATGTACGGATTGCACTTAAAGTGGTCTTGATTTTAATGTATCTAGGAGGCCGTAATGGCACAGTGTTTATTAAAAACGTAGAGTAGGACCCCCCACATGACATTGCCTTGGCGCGGCGGGGTGGCTCAATTGAATTGATCAATTTTTTTGCCAAATATCTCATTTTGAATACAGTTAGATATTATGTGCATATGCACTTTATGTTATGCGTTCTAACCTTAAGCAGCGCTGGCTTCTTTTCTTTTTTTGCATGTTGGTTTGTGGCTGACCACCACTTTTGCTGTGCGCGCTGGGTTATGTTCGCCATTTTTTCTGTGTTCACTGTGATGGATCTAGGCTGCTGTGCACACACACAGCAGCCCCGCCCTGCCCCAAGCTTTATTTAATTGTGCACCTGTGTCTGAACCTGCATTGCCATTCATCTATGTTGGCTGGTCGGGCAATGTGTGGAGGTTAAACCTGATATGTCTGCATTCAGACCTGGTTGTCCTTCATCTGCACTTGCTTTTTCTGGCTTCATGGGAGCGATCCAAAAATGCTCAGGTACGGATTGCACTTAAAGTGGTCTTGCTTTTAATGTACCTAGGAGGCCGTAATGGCACAGTGTTTATTAAAAACGTAGAGTAGGACCCCCCACATGAGATTGCCTTGGCGCTGCGGGGTGGCTCAATTGAATTGATCAATTTTTTTGTCAAATATCTCATTTTGAATACAGTTAGATATTATGTGCATATGCACTTTATGTTATGCGTTCTAATCTTAAGCAGCGCTGGCTTCTTTTCTTTTTTTGCACGCCCTTATCTCCCGCCTCGACTACTGCAACCTCCTACTCTCTCGGCTCCCCTCCAGCACTCTGGCACCACTCCAGTCTATCCTAAACTCTGCTGCCCGACTAATCCACCTGTCTCCCCGCTATTCCCCAGCCTCCCCCCCATGCGAGGCCTTTCACTGGCTTCTTATTGTCCAGAGGCTCCAGTTCAAAACCCTAACGATGACATACAAAGCCATCCACAACCTGTCTCCTCCATACATCTGTAACATGGTCTCCCGGGTACCTACCCGCACGCAACCTTCGATCCTCTCAAGATCTCCTTCTCTACTCCCCCCTCATCTCTTCTTCCCACAACCGCATACAAGACTTCTCCCGTGCAACCCCCATACTCTGGAACTCTCTGCCGCAACACATCAGACTCTCACCAACAACGGAAACCTTCAAGAAGAACCTGAAGACCCACCTGTTCCGACAAGCCTACAGCCTGCAATGATCCTCGGTCTACTGAACCACCGCACAACCAGCTCTACCCTCTCCTAGTGTATCCTCACCCATCCCTGTAGACTGTGAGGCAGGGTCCTCTCTTCTTCTGTACTTGTGTGTCCCTTGTCTTGCACATGTTTATTGGACTTGTCTATATTTCCCCCTTTCCCTGTAAAGCGCCATTGAATAAATGGCGCTATATAAATGTATAATAATAATAATATTATTATATAGATATATTTTTTATATATTAAAAAGCCTAAAGAAAAGTGTTCTTTTGCCCTGTAGTACTGACCAGGAGAGTCAAGTTACCAGATCAGTAAATGCTTTAAAATAAAAAAACAAAAACAAATGCCAATTGCCGGTATTTTTTCATTTTTTCGCTTGTTAATTCTCTTTTTCAGAGTTTTCTACTACATTATATAAGGTAAAGTAACTGGTGCCATTCAAAACTACAACTTGTTTACAAAACCAGAGAAAATAAAAAGTAAAAAATAAATTGCAAAAATTGCATGAAGGTAGTAATAATAAGGGTCTTTAGTAAGTATAATTTTGATCAAAAGAAAGGACAAGCCATCCCGCCACGTCAAGGCAACCCTTGTTTTTGGTTTTCTCTGTGTAAAGGTCATGTGTTTATATGCATTTACATTTTGCATACACATTAATTTACTTTTCAGCTCAAACCTAGTTTCTCTCTTGTTTACAAAACCAACAGCAATATGGAAGGGAAAAAAGTAAATATTAAGTTTAACCACAAAAATATTGTTTAACACACAAATTTTCATTTTCACAAGGGTCACAGGAGAAAACGAATGATACAGTTTGTTGTGCAATTTATCCTGATTGCGACCACACCCCATATGCAGTCAAAAACTACTTTTGAGGCACAGTACAAAGCTCGGAAGGAAAGGAGTGCCACACTACAGTGCAGCTTTTATTGTTATAATTTGCAGGTGCCATGTCACATTGGCAGAGCCCCTAAGGTGCCAGAAAAGCAGAACCCCCTCAAAGTTGACCCCATTTTCAAACTAAACTGCTCAATAAATTCATCTCAGGGTGCAGTGGATAATATTAACACAGGTGTGTCACAGAACCTTATACCCATTGGGTGGTGAAGAAAAAAAAAACAGGATTTTTGGGTTGCTTACCGTAAAATCTGTTTCTCGGAGCCTTCATTGGGGGACACAGAGACCTTGGGTGTATGCTGCTGCCACTAGGAGGCTGACACTATGCACAAAAAAAGATAGCTCCTCCTCCGCAGTGTACACCCCACCGACCGGCAGAGAATTCCTCAGTTAGTGAGAAAGCAGTAGGAGAAGTAACAGAATAGGTTGACAACATAAACAACTCAACTGTAACCATTCAACCAAAGTAAGAACAGGAGCTGTAAAACATGGGAGGGTGCTGTGTCCCCCAATGAAGGCTCCGAGAAACAGATTTTACGGTAAGCAACCCAAAAATCCTGTTTTCTCGTTCGCCTTATTGGGGGACACAGAGACCTTGGGACGTCCCAAAGCAGTCCCTGGGGTGGGAAACAAACTTCCATCAGGCCAGCGGACTCACCACCGCGGCCTGCAGAATCCGTCTACCTAGGCTGGCGTCCGCCGAAGCGTAGGTGTGGACTCTGTAGAATTTCACAAACGTGTGAACCGATGACCATGTTGCAGCTTTGCAAAGCTGCAGTGCGGAAGCTCTGTGGCGCACCGCCCAGGAGGCACCCACTGCTCGAGTAGAGTGGGCCCTGATACCCGGAGGGGCTCCGCGACGCTTAACACGGTAGGCTTCCAGGATAGCCGATCTGATCCAGCGAGCAATGGTGGCTTTTGACGCCGGGTGACCTTTCCGCGCTCCATCAGGGATAATGAAAAGAGACTCTGTCTTTCGCAAGGAAGTCGTCCTAGACAGATAGACTCTTACCGCCCTAACCAGGTCCAGCTTGTTCAAGGACCGCTCTCGGGGATGAGTTGGATTCGGACAAAAGGACGGGAGCACGATATCCTCGTTGAGGTGAAACGAGGACACCACCTTCGGAAGGAACGAGGGCGGAGGCCGCAGAACTACCTTATCCTGGTGGAGAACCAGAAAGGGAGAGCGGCATGAAAGAGCTGCCAATTCCGACACGCGCCGGACGGAGGTGATGGCCACCAGAAAGGCTACCTTCCAAGAAAGGAGAGAAAGGGAAATATCCCTGAGGGGTTCAAAGGGCGGACCTTGCAGAACCTCAAGAACCAGATTAAGATCCCATGGATCCACGGGTGCCCGGTACGGCGGGACCGTGTGAGCCACGCCCTGAAGAAAGGTCTTAACCTGAGGACGGGAAGCCAACGTTTTCTGAAACAGAATGGACAGCGCCGAAACTTGACCCTTCAGTGAACTGAGGGCAAGCCCCGCATCCAATCCTGCCTGAAGAAACGCTAGGACTGAAGGGAGCGAAAAGGACATGGGCGCGACGTTATTGGTCTCACACCAAGTGAAATAGGCCTTCCAAGTACGGTAGTAAATCTTGGAAGATGATGGCTTTCTGGCTCGGATCATGGTCTGAATTACGTGGTCGGAAAATCCTGCTCGTTTCAGAACCTCGGTCTCAACAGCCACGCCGTTAAATTGAGCGGCCGAGAATTGGGGTGGCAAATCGGACCCTGAGACAGCAGATCTGTTCTGTCTGGAAGCTTCCAGGGGGCGTCCGCGAGAAGGTTGACAATGTCCGCGAACCAAGACCTTCTGGGCCAATTCGGGGCGATGAGAATGACCGGAAGTCCTTCTGCCTTGATCTTCTTCAACAGCTTGGGAAGAAGAGGCAGAGGAGGGAACAGGTAGGGAAGTTCGAACTGGGACCAAGGAACGGCCAGGGCGTCGGCGCCCACTGCCAGAGGGTCCCGAGACCTGGACACGAATTGTGGGACTTTCCTGTTGAGGCGAGACGCCATGAGGTCTACATCCGGGGTTCCCCACCGAAGGCAGAGCAGATGAAACACTTCCGGATGTAGGGACCATTCTCCCGCCGCGAGACCCTCGCGGCTGAGAAAATCGGCGGCCCAGTTGTCTACGCCGGGAATGTGAACCGCGGAAATTGTCGGGACGAAAATCTCCGCCCAACGAAGAATCTTGGACACCTCCGCCAGGGCTGAAACACTCCGTGTTCCCCCTTGGCGGTTGACATATGCCACCGCTGTGGCGTTGTCTGTCTGAATCCGTACCGGCAGTCCTTTGAGGAGCCTTTCCCAGTGGACCAGAGCAAGATGGATCGCTCGAATCTCCAGAACGTTGATCGGTAGCGCTGATTCCCGATCCGACCATCGACCCTGAACAGTGTGGTTGCGGAATACAGCACCCCAACCGAGGAGACTGGCATCTGTGGTTACTATCTGCCAGTGAATGGGAAGGAAGGATCGACCCGATAGAATGAGAGGTGACGACAACCACCAGTTGAGAGACCGCTTGATCCGGTAAGAAAGATGGACAGGGCGATCCAGGGACCGAGGCGACCTGTTCCATTTCGACAGAATGGCCTGCTGGAGAGGCCTGGCGTGAAATTGGGAAAAGGGAACTGCCTCTATCGCCGCGACCATCTTTCCCAGGACCCTCATGGCTGTACGGAGGGATGGGAATCGCGAGGTCTGCAGCGATCGTACTTCCTGCTGCAGAGAGAGAATCTTTTCTTGTGGGAGAAAAACCCTTGACCGACGAGTGTCGAACAGAAGACCTAGAAAGACCAGGCGTTGTGTAGGAACCAGACAGGACTTTTTCCTGTTGACGATCCACCCGAAATTGGAAAGAGTGTCCAGGACGATTGACAAACTTTGGTGAGCCTGTTGGAATGAGGGAGCCTTGATCAGAATATCGTCTAGGTACGGGAAAAGAACGAGGCCTCTGACTCTCAACAAAGCCATCAACGCAGCCATGATCTTCGTGAAGACTCTGGGAGCGGTGGCAAGACCGAAGGGCAGTGCGACAAACTGGTAGTGGTGCTGTCGAATCGCAAAGCGCAGGAACTTCTGATGTCCGGAGAAGATTGGAACATGTAAATAGGCATCTTGGATGTCTATTGAGCACATGAATTCCTGCTCCTCCATGGAGGCGATGACCGAGCGAAGCGACTCCATGCGGAAGTGGCGAAGACGGACCCTCTTGTTGAGCAGCTTGAGATCCAAGATGGGTCGAACCGCGCCGTCTTTTTTCGGCACTACAAACAGGTTCGAGTAGAACCCCGTGAAGCGCTCCGATTCGGGAACGGGCACAATCACCCCGGAACTGAGGAGAGCGGCGATAGCTGTAGAGAACCCCGGGATCAAGGCTGGATCCTTTGGAGGCCGGGATTCGAAGAAACGATCCCGTGGGAGAGAGACGAACTCTATCTTGTATCCTGAGGATACGACCTCCCTGACCCAGGCGTCCTCCACGGCGGCCAGCCAAACGTCCCTGAAGGAAAGAAGTCGACCTCCCAATTGGAAAGACCCTTCGCGTGCCCGATGATAGTCATGTTGAAGTAGACCGTCCAGATCTAGATCTGGACGGTCTGCCCTGGGAGGAGTGGGGTCGCCAGGAAGGAGTGGGTCTGAAGGAAACTTTCCTTCTCTCCTGGCGAGCCTGCGTCCTCTGTTGGCTGGAGGAGTTGTCCGCCGTATTGAAACGGCGGAAAGTCCGAAAGGGTCGAAACTGACGCCTTAGTGGGGGTCTGCGAGGCTTGGACTGAGGGAGGAGAGAACTCGTGCCTCCGGTGGCGTCCTTAATAATCTGGTCCAATTGGGACCCAAAGAGGCGCACCCCCTGAAAAGGCAGGTTAGTGAGGGACTTTTTAGAAGACAAGTCCGCTTGCCATGCCTTTAGCCAAAGTGTGCGTCGAATTGCAATAACGTTGCTTGACGCCTGAACTGCACAGGATGCAGCATCCAAGGAAGCGGAGAGAAGATAGTCCCCAGCATGGGAGATCTGATTGGCGAGATTGGCCAAATGCTCCGGTTGCGCCTTATCTAAGATGCCCTGCCGAAGGTCGTCTGCCCACGTGGCTATGGTCTTTGCTGTCCAGGATGAAGCAAAAATTGGACACACCGCCGCTGAAGCCGCTTCAAAGGCAGACTTCGCCAGGGATTCTATAATCCTGTCATTAGAATCCTTTAGGGACGCCACGCCTGAAAGCGGGAGAACCGTGTTATTGGATAGCCTGGACACGGGCGGATCGACCGAGGGAGAGGCCGACCAGTTGTCCGTGAGCTCCTTAGCAAATGGGTAGAGTACGCCGAGACGTTTTCCTCTTTGAAAGCGTCTGGTCGGATCCTCTCTTTCCTTGGTAAAAATTTTCCCAAACTGGGAATGGAAAGGAAAAACCCTGGAGGGAGTTTCTGCCCGTCTGAACGAAACCTCCTGATCTGAGGATTTCGCAGGGGAGTCAGCAATATCGAAGGTATGATGGATCGCAGCAATGAGGTCCTGCACTGTGACCTTCATGCTTGCATCCTGGTCTGAATCCAGCTCTAAAATCCCCTCAGATGACCTGTCCGAAAGCGCTTCCCCTGACTCGGGAGAGGAGGCCCGAGAGGGAGACTGGTGAGAAGGGCTATGCGGTGAGATGGGACTAGGAGAGGATTCCGGCTGGGAATCTTGCCTGGGTCTTTTGCGACTACCGCTGGCTGATTCAGATGGAACAATTTGGGACCTGCTTGGCCCTGCTGAAGAGTCCAGGGGCAACTTATCAAGAACGGCCACCAGGGACTGAGACACCCTGGTGAGGTCTGCCACTGATTGAGAAAGCGAGGAGGCCCAGCCAGGCATGGGGGGCTCACTCTCACCTGGGGCCGCAGATGGCTCCTGGACGGCGTCAGGCTGAATTGGATTGCTACAATCCAGGCAGAGGGGAGTGGACTGGCCTGAGGGAAGTTTGCGATTGCACGAAGAACATGCAAAGTACTTGACTAAAGTGGAGGGGGGAGCGGTAGAGCGGGTACGATCAGACTTAGACATAGTGAAAAGCTGAGGTAATGCCGGAAGGTTGGGGGACAGAGGGCGGAGAAGGGTCAGTCTCCAGTGCAGAGCTACTCACGGTCCGGTGTCCCCAGAAGCGATGCTCTGCGACCTGTCAGTGGATGCAGGTCAGAGTGAAATCCGGCCGATAGACCTCCTGAACGAAAAAACCAGCTGGAAAAGATGCTGTCCAGTGAGGAGCTGGTGCCCGGCTAACAGGCTGGGAAAATGGCGCCGTCCTGAGAAAAAGCGCGCCTTAGGAGAGGAGGGAGGGCGGAGCACCTCGTAGGGTTAAAATTCACCGCCCTCTAGCCAATAGCAGGCTGGGCAGGTGAAGGACAGGCGGTGGGAGGGCCTGGGAAGAGCGGGAGAGAAGCCCGCTTAGAAGAAAGGGGCGGGGGGCGTGGCCGCGACGCAGCGGTAGGCCCGAACTGAAGCCGGGGCCTAAATTAGTTGCGGCGGCCGCCTGTCAGCAGGGGGTCGGCGCGGAGGTCGGAAAAAGGACGCCGCCGCCGGAAGCCGCGTCCAAGGGAAGAAGGAAGAGGCCCTGTACTCCCTGTCCCCAGAAAGGGGGGAGGGAAGGGGGGAGGGAAGGGGGGAACGCGGGGGCCAGCAATATGGAGCATGGTGTGCCTATGGGCGTAGGGCGACTGCGAGCGACCGCAGCGCCCGCTCCCTGTGCCACTGAAGAGGCGCACCCCCTGTCCGTCGGGAATGGGCAGCCAGGAAAATAAAAATAAAAAATCCATACTCACCCATCCCCGATCCGTTACCTGGGACTGAAGAACTCCTGCGTCTCATCCAACCGACAGGCTCTGGTAGGCGAGTGGGAGGGAGACTGGCGACAAGGACCCCTGGAGTCGCTTGCACGTCTTGGTGTCGGCGTCCGTCTGGCTGGTCCTGCCGCGGAGAACTGCAAGGATACGGGGTGGCAGTACACGCCGTACTTGCAGACTCCATGTGGGAGTACAGATGTGACTTTTCACTCTGTATCCCTCCGTAGAACCTGAAAAGGAACGACGCACGACGAGGTAGAT
Organism: Dendrobates tinctorius; assembly: GCF_039654945.1. NCBI lineage: Eukaryota > Metazoa > Chordata > Amphibia > Anura > Dendrobatidae > Dendrobates > Dendrobates tinctorius. The sequence continues at coordinate 58,911,516 of NW_027361679.1, forward strand.
ATGGGTCTAATAAAAGACCCGTGTCCACCTCCTACTGACACTAAGCTAAACTGAGGAATTCTCTGCCGGTCGGTGGGGTGTACACTGCGGAGGAGGAGCTATCTTTTTTTGTGCATAGTGTCAGCCTCCTAGTGGCAGCAGCATACACCCAAGGTCTCTGTGTCCCCCAATAAGGCGAACGAGAAATTACCATATTTTTCAAATTATAAAACGCACTGTCTCCAAATTTGGGAGGAAAATGGGGGTGTGATTTATAATCACTTATAATCAGAAGTAAGCTTAATGGGGGTGGAGTGGGGTCACAGGAGGCAGGGTCGCTGTTTCAGGAGTCTGGCGGCAGGAGCGGGGCGAAGATGCGATGTCTTGGATCTCAGAAGGTGTCGGTGAGCATTGTCCCTCTCCTGCCGCCGCCAGCCTCCTGAAGCAGCGACCCTGCCACATGTGACCCAGCTCCACAGCAGTAAGCCACCAGGTAAAGCTACTGTTGTAAAAGGGAATGTAAAATTCACCATTTTAATTTTAAAAAAGTTTGCCCTATTTTGCACCCCAAAATTTGGGATGCATCTTGTGGTGCAATGCGTCATATATCAGCCTCAGATTTTACATTTTCACATGGGGAAATCTGTAAAAAAATTCTCTAAAATTTGTCAAATGTAGAAATATTCCATATGTGGCTGCACTACTGTTTAGCCATACGGTGAGACTCAGAAGGGACGGAGCGCCATTTGCCTCCTCGAGCGCAGATTCTCCTGGGATAGTTTGTTGACTCCATATACAGAGGCCCTAAATTCCAGATCATCAAAATAGAAAAATCACCCATCAAGTCACCTCATTTTGGAAATTACACCCCCCTCTGGGAATTCATCTAGAGGTACAGTGCCGACTTTGACTCCATTAGTATTTTCCAGAAATAAACAAAAATAGATGTTCCTAAGTGAATATTGTAGTGCCCATACAGCTTGTGCTTATGGAGACACACCCCATAAAATATGCAGGCGCTTCATCACTACAGTAGTGACAACCATGTGGTTGCTAAAGGCTCAAAAGTGTGGGGAGGGTGGAGACATTTAGATTTTGGAGTGCAGAATTTGCTGGATTTCTTTTGGAGGACGAGGAGCCATAGTGCTTTTTCAGAACCTTTGATCTACCAGTAACATGGAAGCACCCTATATTTCCGATGACAGATCTGAGTGAATACATGCATTTTTGTGGCCTGAGTTGAAGCTTTTACTGGGAATATTTTACTTAATATTTTGGATCACATTTATCCGGCTCTCAATGCTGAGCACTTCTACCGGGGCTTCCATCTATATCTCTAAATGACGCAATTCGGATGAAACCCCAAGGGATCCATTCACTATGTGTTACTCTGGACTTCATCTGGCTTCTGTTCAGTGGTCCCCTTTTCAGAAGTTAACAAAACTGTGGCTGACTCTGCTTATATGCACGCTTCAATAAACGGACATCACCAGATCATAGGCCAAAAGGCGTCCTCAGTGTTCCGATCTGCCTCATAGGGAATATTCCGCTAGGGCTTCCATCTGAATCAGGCAATTCAAAAATTTGGAAGGAAAGGCCGGTGTGAGCACTCAGCACAGGATACATGTGAGCCGAGCCTTACTGTGATCTTTAGGAGGTAGAATGAACAAATCAACAGCAGGTCAAGAATTGGTTTTAGTTATTTTTTTCACTGTTTCTCATGAGGTATAAGTGATCAGACCACTTTATTCATGTTGATGCGATTACAGCGAAACCACATTTATGTTTTAATGTTTTGCCACTTCTATACAAAAACAAAATATTGAAAAAAAAAAACGTTTTGAATCACCATATTCCGAGAGCTATAGCTTTTTTTTTTTTTTTTATCTCCACTGATGCAGCTTATTTATTGCAGAACAGGATGACATTCAGTTATACTATTTTTAATTTACATTAGATGTTTTATTCAACTTTTTGTTGGCAGTATGATGTAAAAGCATTGTTTTTGGTGCATTTTTAAAGGTGTTCACTAAAGGGGTTAACCAGTGGGACAGTTTTATAGATTAAATGGAAGCAAAGAATTTCCAGCGCAGTAAACGTAGATAAATTGAAAGTTAACTTTTAATAGTCCAAGTATGAAAAAAAGGGGTAACTGGACACCACAAATGGAGATATATAGCAGTATAAACCGATGCGTTTCAGCGGAGCGCCTTAGTCATGGTATACGTGCTTTTCTATTGCAGTGAATTAGTTCAGTGTACCTCAGACCGGAAGGATGTGGCATGTCAGCTCCTACTCTAAGCAGAATCTTACATGCCACCATACCTAAGTGACCTCGCAGCCATCCTTTGACCCAGGGACACTATGGAGACCATCTGCACAACCATCTCTATCTCGTCGTGCCGATCGGAGCAGAGAGAGCTTCGACCCTCAGCTATGCCGATCGATGTTGCGGTCTTTGACTGCACCAGAGGGGTTTAACGTACGCAATCTGTGCTAGCACTGATTATGGGTGTTTCAGCAGGGTGTCAACTATAATATATAGCAGACACCCGCTGTTGATCAGGCCGTCGTGAAGGAGTTAAGAAACATGAAATTATAATCTACATACCTGAACTAAAAATAGCTGCATCATTGTAAACTTCAAAAGACACATGCTTCTCCTGGTCCTCAGATTCTAAGTTAGCAAAATAATAAATGAAAATAATTATTAGACAGGGTAAAAAAAAGCAACAATATACAGTACACATTCTAGCCAATTCTCTGTATGAAACAGCCTGTATATTAGTAGCAAATCAGCATTTTTATAGCTAGCATGTTGTGGGCATGAGATTAGTGTGGAACTGCAATACATCTAACGTTTCTTGTCACATATGCATATGTATTCACGGCCCCCATTTGCAAAATGAGACCAAGAGTAGAATTTGAATAGGTACACATTTTTGAGGCACGGCATTGCACAAACATATACAGATAGCTTCAGAAATAATTTGGACAGTGACAAGTTTTGACATTTTAGCTGTTTATATAACCATCTTCAATATGTTTTGGTAATCAATATGTGCTTAATGTGCAGACTGAACTTGAGGGTATTCACATTTTAATTCGAGTAAGGGGTAAGAAATTACAGCTTTTTAATATGTAGCTGACATTTAAAAAAGGACCTAAAACAATTAAACAATTATCTCAGAAGCTCTTAAGGGGCTAAATAGGTTATTATCGCGTTAATCCATTAACAATTAAGCAGATAAGAGGTCTGGAGCTGATACCACGTGTGGCATATACATTTAAAAGTTGTTGCTGTGAACCCACAACAAGTGGTTAAAGGAGCTCTTAATGGAAGAGAAACAGACCATCATTAGGCTGAAAAAAAAAATCCATCAGAGGTATAATAGAAACGTTAGGAGTGGCCAAATCAACAGTTTGGTATACACAGACTCACACACACACATACGCAGACCCCCGCATACAGACACGCACATAGTCTCCGCCCACACTCTTCCCTCCTCCCGATCTGCAGCGTTTCTCGCACCCACATCCGCAGCAAATCCGCAATCTTTTTTTACACCTGCAGTTTTTCTGCGGATGTGCCTGACTCAATGGAAGTCAATGGGTGCAGAAAGCTACAGATCCGCAAAAATTGACATGCTGCGGGAAAAAAAAATGCTGCAAATCTGCACAGATTTTTCCGCAGCACGTGCACAACAATTCTTAATTTCACATTGACTTACATTGGCTGTGCACTACACTGCAGATTTGATGCAACTCAGCGCGTCCAAAAAACAGAGGCGCCTGATATGTCATGGACTCCTATACCCCACCCTGGACATACCCTATCCTATAAAAGGAGCCTGGTATATCCTGGACCTCTAAATGCCTCCATTACCCCACCCCTCTATTTTTACCATTTGCTTTGGCAATGCTAACATGTACTTAGACCTGCCAATAAAGCTCATTTGATTTACGGTAATTTGAGAGAAAGAGAGAAAGAAAGGAAGGGAGGGAAAGAAAAAAAGAATCTAGTTTTTAACCTGATCAAATTATTATTTTTTTAAAGGCGATTGCCATTATTCATAGAATAACGGCGATCACGTGATCAGGGAAAACCAGCCCTGATCAAGTTCTCCAGGGTCTCAGCTACCCCCGGTGGCAGAGAACCCCGAGACTTTCAGACTCTGGGGGGCGCTAAAGACTTATACCAGATCAAAGTTTTAAAACGGCAATAAGGGAATAAAGTTCCTTAGCGGCCGCTGTTTAATGTGTATTGGAGGTCGCTAATGGGTTAAAAACACAAAAGGCTAACAATACAACAGTGGGGGAGAAAGAAGATTATGGAACGCAGTAGATAATGATAAAGCCATGACAACAACAACAAGGCATGACTAGTAGGTGCAGACGTGTTACCAGACAATCACATGGACAATGAGGAATGGTTTAGCCTTGCTCATCTTGCTGGTCAGTTTCCTTTACCCACTTTTCTCCACCACTCTTCCCTCAGATATCACATCCTTTGTATCCCGATATGCCTCTCAATCATCAGCAACATTATTCATGACTTTCTTCACATCTGTTTCAGATGTTGGGACTTCGGACATTTCCCACACCAATTCCTACCTCTAAAGTTGCCCTGACACAGTGTGCCAGTGCCCCTGCCATGACAGCTAAGCATTTAAATTATGTATTCTATTTACTTCTTCAAAATTTCATCTGAGTACAAAGGCTAACAATCCTTTTCATCCAAAAGACCAACAAAAAAGTTGCTCTTGAGAAATATATTCCTTAGTCCCCACTAAGGGGCTGAATTGTTAAAGGAGTCTGACAGAAATAAAAGTAGATTATATAAAAAATTATGTGCACTGATGGCAGGGGAGGTTGACTGTACAGAACACTGACTCAAATTTGCTGTCACTGCAGGCGTCATCATCCTGCTATAACAGAAATTTTGTGCGCTATTTTACTTAATTACACCCTTCGCTTTCTTCACTCTAATATGCTTGCTAGAGGCAGAAAAAAATGACACTTGTAAACTGCCTTCAGTACTGCTACTGTCGGGATAGCACTGCTGCCATCAGCTCCCACCTATTTTTTCCTGTGGTTTGTTGATAGTGCCACTTTTAAATTTACTATACTTTTTGGATACAATTATAACATTAACAAAATTTATAACACTTATCCTCAAACTTGTATTTTTGACCTATTATATGTTTAATCCATGGTTGGATATCTCATTACCACAAGGTTAATGTAAAAATAATCTGCCGGTAATATCAATCTGGTGTGTACGTGTCTACAATTTGACAATTTAAACATGTGTGCCAACACAGATCTGCACACAAAAATTAAATGTCTCAATTTGGTGTATTAATTTGTGTTTTCAGACCTTTGCAAATTAATTGCCCCTGCACAAAAAGAACTATGATACAACAGATGTCAGGAGGTAGATGCAACAGATGTCAGGAGGTAGATACACAGCTTTCAAAAGCAGCACCAGCCGACAATATAGTTGTGAGAAGTATCGTTACCAAACTGGACAGGTTAAACAATTACGGTATGCAAAATGTTCTCATACACACTTTGCTTAAATCCCCCCACCCTCCTTAACAAAAAAACAAAACAAAACGATGTTGCTACATATGTACACGCATGAAAAGGGAGATGGAGCAGAAGCCAGTAGTATTGTTATGGTGTGTACAGTTGCTAAATTGGACTAGTTAAACAGCCATGCAAAAATAAAGTGGTGTTTTTTTTAAATATGAAACAATCAGAGCTTTTTGGTGTAGAAAGCAGCAGCGCTGAAAAAAGCTAACCCCACCCACACCAGGCTCAGTATATACAATATCCATAGACAGTGAGCTGCTTATAACAAGAGAAGAAAGACAGGTAGGACTAATGCAAGCCAGCAATGCTAGCAACAAAGTGATAAAACCTACACTAAGTAAACAACACCACACATGGTAATAAAAGACAGACCATTGAATTTTGTGTTTTAAGCCCCCCGTCACATATAGCGACGCACCAGCGATCCCGACAACATTATGACCTGGTCAGGATCGCTGGTGTGTCGCTACATGATCGCTGGTGAGCGGTCAAAGAGGCAGATCTCACCAGCAATCAGGACCAGCGACGACACAGGTATCGCGCGCGTGCGGCGCTTAGAAACCCGCTGTTTACCTTGGATACCAGCTCCAAGCGAGAGCACGCTGGTATCCAAGGTACACAGCGGGTTTCCAAGCACCGCGTGGCACTTAGAAACCCGCTGTTTACCTTGATACCAGCTCCCCAGCATCTGCTTAGAGCGCTGGGAGCTCGCTGATCGATGGTCTCCCGCTGGCACATGCAGTGATGCGCGCTGGCCAGCGGGAGACCAACAATCAAAAAAATGTCCTGGACATTAGAGAACGATCAGCAATACCCGGCGGGGGCCGGTTGCTGATACGTGTCACACACAGCAAGATCGCTCGTGAGATCGCTGTTGAGTCACAAAACTTGTGACTCAGCAGCGATCTTGCTAGCGATCTCGCTGTGTCTGACGGGGGCTACGCCTACGACTAAGCCTACTGTATATCTCGCCTGCTGTCTTGAGATTACATAGCATTAACCTCATTACAGATTCCCTTTAATTAAATTAAAAAAATATTAAATCTCTTAAACCAGTTGATACCGTTTTACTTATTTTGATAATTCCATGTAAGAAACGTTATATAATCCCTTAGGAAAATTTTCCCACCTAGCTGCTGCATATACATAATAGATCTCAGAATGGCTAGATAATTCTAGAATCAACACCATCTTCCAGACATGGCCTTTTCCATTTTTGGTTTTCCTCCCCTTCTTCAAAGGGCCATAACATTTTATTTCTCAGCTCAATTGCAATTCATTGTGCTGTAAAAATGACTTGGCAATATAATTCTCCAGGTCAGTATGATTATGGTGCTACCAAATATACATGTGTGTACGAGCACGGAAAAAAGTATCACTTGTGTCGCCATGTTTTGAGACACATAACATCATAACAGTTTTATTTCCTGGTCGATTGAGCCATGTGAGGGCTTGTTGTATGCATGGATCAAACATTTTAGTAATACTATTCAGGGTAAATAACTATGTTATAATTAATTTTTGCTGCAATTTTGTGGTAGTGAAGGGACTGAATAAATGTAATTCTGGCACTTTGATTGTTTTTTTTTCATTGACCAGTTGGAGATATCCATTGTTTATTTTTTGTCTTTTAACCCCTTTACCCCCCATGGGTGGGTTGCACGTTCATGATCGGGCCAACTTTTACAATTCTGACCACTGTCCCTTTATGAAGTAATAACTCTGGAACGCTTCCATGGATCCCAGTGATTTTGACCATGTTTTCTCGTGACATATTGTACTTCATGTTAGTGGTAAAATTTCATTGATTTAACTTACATTTATTTGTGACAAAAAACTGAAATTTGGCGAAAACTTTGAAAATTTCGCAATTTTCCAACTTTGAATTTTTATGCCCTTAAATCACAGAGATATGGCACACAAAAAACTTAACTTAATAAATAACATTTCCCACATGTTTACTTTACATCAGCACAGTTTGGGAGCAAACAATTTTTAGGAAGTTATGAGGGTTAAAAGTTGACTAGTGATTTCTCATTTTTACAACACCATTTTACTTTTAGGGACCACATCACATTGGAAGTCACTTGGAGGGGTCTATATGATAGAAAATACCCAAAAGTGACACCATTCTAAAATTGCACCCCTCAAGGTGCTCAAAACCACATTCAAGAAGTTTAACCCTTCAAATGCTTCACAGGAATTTTTTGAATGTTTAAAAAAAAAATGAACATTTAACTTTTTTTCACAAAAAAATTACTTCAGGTCCAATTTTTTTATTTTACCAAGGGTAAGAGGAGAAATTGGACTGCAAAAGTTATTGTGCAATTTGTCCTCAGTACGTTGATACCTGATATGTGGGGGTGAACTACTGTTTTGGCGCATGGCAGAGTTCAGAAAGGAAGCGCCGTTAGACTTTTTCACTGCAAAATTGGCTGGAATTCAGATGTGACACCATGTCACGTTTAGAGAGCCCCTGATGTGCCTAAGCAGTGTAAACCCCCCCACAAGTGACCTTATTTTGGAAACTGGACCCCCAAGGAACTTCTCTAGATATGTTGTGAGAACTTTGAACCCCCAAGGGCTTCACAAAATTTTATAACGCACAGCCGTACAATTAAAAAATCATTTTTTCCACAAAAATGATCTTTTAACCCCCAATTTTTATTTTCCCAAGGGTAACAGGACCCCAAAAGTTATTGTGCAATTTGTCCTGAGTATGTCAATATCCCACATGTGGGAGTAAAACTACTATTTGGGCCCACGGCAGAGCTCGGAAGGGCAGCGCCATTTGACTTTTTTGGCTGGAATTGAGATTGGATGCCATGCCGCGTTTGGAAAGCCCCTGATGTGCCTAAACTGTGGAAACCCCTCACAAGTGACCCCATTTTGGAAACTAGAACCCCCAAGGAACTTATCTAGATGTGTGGTGAGTACTTTGAACCCCCAAGTGCTTCACAGACGTTTATAACGCCTGGGCGTGAAAATAAAAAAAAAAATCATATTTTTTCCACAAACATGATCTTTTTGTCATGATCCCAGTGCAGGTTTTTGAGCTGCACGTCAGGGGTTAATGTCTGGAGCTCAGTGCAGGTTTTGACCTGCACACCTCGGGTTAATGATTGTGGCCTCTTTTTGGTTCTGGGAGAGCTTCTTAAACCCCTGGGAAGCTCCAATCCCTGTCAGTTATACTTTTGCCTGAGTGTGGTGACCTCCGTGTGCCTGTGCTTTGTTATAGCTTGTTTATATGGTTCTGACCCGATTCTGTTCCCCGTTGTGAGTTTGCCTGTTGATTCTGTACTGCGCTACCCTCTCTGTGTATGACTCGTTGCCTGTGATCTGACAACTCTCTGCTCGCCCCTCTTGTACACTGCAGCTATCTCTGTGTATGACTCATTGGCTACGTCCTGACTATCCTCCCTGTCTATGCCCCTTGGTAACTTTGTCTCGCAGTTACCCTGCTAGGAGTTCTCTTGCAGCACCTAGCTCTCTGGAGTTTAGGCCACACCCCCAGCAGTCACGTGCTTCAGGTCCTGCTGTTCTGAAGTATGCACCTACTCGGCTGCTGCCCGCTGCACAGGTATCTTTGAGCACAGTTCGCTTTACTCAGGACACGCGCACTGGCTCAGTGAGCAAGTTCAGTGCGGTGTTCCTGACACTTTTAGTCCCCAATTTTTTTATTTTCCCAAGGGTAACAGGAGAAATTGGACCCCAAAAGTTGTTGTCCAGAGTACACGGATAAGCCATATGTGGAAGAAAACTACTGTATGGGCACACGTCGAGGCTTGGAAGGGAAGTACTGATGTTTTGGAATGCAGACTTTGATGGAATGGTCTGCAGGAGTCATGTCGCGTTTGGAGAGCCTCTGATGTGCTTAAAACTGTTGAAACCCCCACAAGTGACCCGAATTTGGAAACTAGACCCCCTCAAGGAACTTATCTAAATGTGTGGTGAGCACTTTGAACCCCCAAGTGCTTCACAGAAGTTTATAATGTAGAGCTATACAAATAAAAAAAATCATTTTTTTTCCCCACAAAAATGATTTTTTTGTCCCCAATTTTTTATTTTCCCAAGGGTAACAGGGGAAATTGGACCGCAAAAGTTGTTGTGCAATTTGTCCCGAGTAGGCTGATACCCCATATGTGGGGGTAAACCACTGTTTGGGTGCATGGCAGAGCCAGGAAGGGAAGGAGCACCATTTGACTTTTTCAACGCAGAATTGTCTGGAATTGAGATCAGACGCCATGTTGCGTTTGGAGAGCACCTGATGTGCCCCAACAGTGGAAACTCCCCAATTCTGACTCCAACCCTAACCTCAACACACCCCTAATCCTAATCTCAGCTCTAACCCTAACCTCAGCTCTAACCCTAACGGGAAAATGGAAATACATAAAAAAAAAAATTATTTTATTATTTTTCACTAAGGGGGTGATAAAGGGGGTTTTATTTACTATTTTTAGCGGGTTTTTATGTTTGGCAGTTGTCATACGCTAAAAGATGCCTTTTATTGTAAAAATAGATTTTGCATCACCACATTTTGAGAGCTATAATTTTTCCGTATTTTGACCCACCGAGTCATGTGAGGTCTTATTGTTTTTATTGGTACCATTTTCGGGCATGTGACATTTTTTGATTGCCTTTTATTCTGATTTTTGGGACGCAGAATGAACAAAAACTAGCATTTCATGATTTTCTTTTGGAGGGTACATTTAACACCATTCCACGTGTGGTAAAATTGATAAAGCGGTTTTATTCTTCGGGTCAGTACGATTACAGAGATACCTCACTTATGTCTTTTTTTAGGTTTTGGCGCTTTTATGCAATGAAAACAATTTTATATAAAAAATTATTTTTGCATCGCTTTATTCTGCGAGCTATAACTTTTATTTTTTTGCTGATGAAGCTGTGTGGTGGCTCGTTTTTTGCGAGACAAGATAACGTTTTCAGCGGTACCATGCTTATTTACATCCGTCTTTTTGATCGCGCGTTATTGCACTTTTTGTTCGGCAGTATGATAAAGCATTGATTTTTGCTTTGTTTTTTTTTTATTTTTTAAGGGGTTCACTAAAGGGGCTAACTAGTGGGACAGTTTTATAGGGCGGGTCGTTACGGATGCGGCGATACTAAATATGTGTACTTTTATTGTTTTATTTTATTTCCAAAAATGAATTTATTAGGGAATATTTTTTTTTAAATTTATTTAGGGATTTTTTATAAATTATTTTTACATGTATTTTTTTTCACTTTATTTTATTGTCCCATTACTGTAATGTGTCAGATCGCTGATCTGACAGTTTGGACAGCACTGCATAGGCTTCCTCCGTGCCTGCTCTCTGCAGGTACTGAGGAAGCCGTCTCCTTGCAGGCCCCCGTGGTCATCTTGGATCGGGGGGCCTGCAGGGAAGGAGACCCTCGGACAGTGCAGCACACCGCACTACTCCGGGGGTCTCAGGGAAGCAAGCAGGGAGCCCCCTCCCTGCCTATGCTTCCCTAATCCCCCGGTACACTGCGATCATGTTTGCTCGCAGTATGCCAGGGTTAACGTGCCGGGGGAGGTCCGTGACCGCCCCTGACAGTGTCGGGTGACCGCCCCTGACAGTGTCGGGTGTCAGCTGTGATAATCAGCTGACACCTGGCTGCGATCAGCCCCATGTCAATTTTTTTCTGGTGTTTCTCTGTAAACTAGCCAGTAAACGCTAAGCAAACAGCTGTGATCTGACACTAACAGCCTGGGAACCTTTATTGGCTGCTTCCCAGAATATTAATATCAGCCATTGGCTTTTCATCTGTTGGTTATTAAAATTACGCGGGATCCCACGCAATTTTTTTTCTTTAAAATTAACAGTTGCTGTTTGGTTACAGCCTATGTATGTTTATTCTGTTAACGCTCCAACATAGGCTGGTGACAATGTGTGTGTGTGTTCGTGTTTACTTAACGGCTTAGTAATGAGGGTGTTGGGCTGACACCTTTTCCTTACTAAGCCTAGGGATAGGTGTCAATGACAGCTGCAGACACCAAGCCCTGATCCCATTACCCTGATGCCACTGCATAAGCATGAAAAAGGTGGTGTTGAACCAAGAAATTAAATCACAAAACTTTTTTTTTAAATATCTTTATTTAGCTCAAAAAAGACTTAAATGTTGTACAAAAGCACATACAAAAAAGCGCGTCTTTGCCGTTGCGTTTTTCCTTCGAATAGATGCAGAATTCTTGCAGAACTTTCTGCAAGCAAATACCCAACGTGTGCACATAGCCTTACACCGCTCCCTTAACCACCAGGTCCTCATTAAAACTTCAAATACAAGCTGTAAATGCTTGGCCAGACCGACATTGATACCTCCATGCATGCCCATGGCTGACTGCTACTGTGCAATTTGTATATTTCTACTGTGGGTCAATTGATGCCAGTTTTCCTGGTGTCTACCCCTAATGTTAGCTGTTTGGGACGTTTGATTTGGCCTCCCACTGAATCTAATGGCTTTCTGGAACGTTTGTCAAACTGTCCAACAAACATGTTCGGCGAAAGTCTAATCGTTTGGCAAATCAAACCGAACCTTGAAAGGTTAGCTCATCTCTACTGAAAACAGAATGAAGAAGACCATATTGCAAGTGACGAGCAGCTGTCAGCTGAGTATTATGTTTTTTTTCCTCATGGCCCTGTTTGAACTTACATGCATACACAGGTTAGGAACACAGCTACAGAACACATCTAGCTTGTGACTCGGGGACTGCCTGAATAGGTTTGCATTGTGAAATCTAAAGGCAGATTTGTTATTAATTGGTATAATAACTGAGATCTTCATGTCAATGTTAATATAGCTATGCACATACTTTAAAAACCTACATTTTTCTGTATTAGGTCATTAAAAAATAAAGTCACATTTAATCATACCCAGAGGATCCAAATCACAAGCAACCGGTTTTATTGCCGCAGTAGATCGAAGTGCTCTTTGGCGTACAACAGGTCCACTTTTACTGTAGAAACATACACAAAAAAGGTCAAAAAGTTAAAACATTTGTACATCAATAAAAGACAAAAATTTACATCATGCAGTCATGACCCCACTAACATCTAGATATGTCCAATAAAATCATTTAAAGAACATTTTTATGTTATAAAACCATTGATTCATTGATAATGTGCAAAAGAGTATGCTAGGGGAGGATTGTTGCATGGAAGTGCAGGACCATGAGGGGAGAGGGTCAGGGAGGCTAGTCCTCTTGTCACCCAAATTGGAAAGTTGACGAATGGAGGCGATATAGTATAAGGCTATGTGCCCACGTTTCGGAAATGCTGCGGAATTGTCAGCAGCATTTCCGCAACTCCCTGCCACGGGTAAAACGCTTGCAGAAAGCGTTTTTAGCTTGCAGAATGCTAGCGCTTTTCCAAGCAATTTGAAGCATTGCTTGGAAAAGTGATCGACAGGTTGGTCACATTTGTCAAGCATAGTGCTTGACAAGTGTGATCAACTTTTTACTATTGATGCTGCCTATGCAGCATCAATAAAGATAGAATGTTAAAAATAATAAAAAAGATTAAAAAAAATATGGATATACTCACCTTCTGGCGGCCCCCGATCTCAGCGGCGATCCCGATTCTCAACGGCGCTGCTGTCAAGTTCCGTTCCCAGACGTGCTTTGCGAGAATGACCTTTGTGACGTCATGGTTGCGTGACCACTACGTCATCAGAGGTCATTCTCTCAAACGAATATAGCCTGGAGGGGTCCCCAAATATTAAAACATAACCTTTAATCAATTATTCAAAATATTATATACAGTGGGGAAAAAAAGTATTTAGTCAGTCAGCAATAGTGCAAGTTCCACCACTTAAAAAGATGAGAGGCGTCTGTAATTTACATCATAGGTAGACCTCAACTATGGGAGACAAACTGAGAAAAAAAAATCCAGAAAATCACATTGTCTGTTTTTTTTTCATTTTATTTGCATATTATGGTGGAAAATAAGTATTTGGTCAGAAACAAGCAATCAAGATTTCTGGCTCTCACAGACCTGTAACTTCTTCTTTAAGAGTCTCCTCTTTCCTCCACTCATTACCTGTAGTAATGGCACCTGTTTAAACTTGTTATCAGTATAAAAAGACACCTGTGCACACCCTCAAACAGTCTGACTCCAAACTCCACTATGGTGAAGACCAAAGAGCTGTCAAGGAACACCAGAAACAAAATTGTAGCCCTGCACCAGGCTGGGAAGACTGAATCTGCAATAGCCAACCAGCTTGGAGTGAAGAAATCAACTGTGGGAGCAATAATTAGAAAATGGAAGACATACAAGACCACTGATAATCTCCCTCGATCTGGTGCTCCACGCAAAATCCCACCCCGTGGGGTCAGAATGATCACAAGAACGGTGAGCAAAAATCCCAGAACCACGCGGGGGGGACCTAGTGAATGAACTGCAGAGAGCTGGGACCAATGTAACAAGGCCTACCATAAGTAACACACTACGCCACCATGGACTCAGATCCTTCAGTGCCAGACTTGTCCCACTGCTTAAGCCTGTACATGTCCGGGCCCGTCTGAAGTTTGCTAGAGAGCATTTGGATGATCCAGAGGAGTTTTGGGAGAATGTCCTATGGTCTGATGAAACCAAACTGGAACTGTTTGGTAGAAACACAACTTGTCGTGTTTGGAGGAAAAAGAATACTGAGTTGCATCCATCAAACACCATACCTACTGTAAAGCATGGTGGTGGAAAAATCATGCTTTGGGGCTGTTTCTCTGCAAAGGGGCCAGGACGACTGATCCGGGTACATGAAAGAATGAATGGGGCCATGTATCGTGAGATTTTGAGTGCAAACCTCCTTCCATCAGCAAGGGCATTGAAGATGAAACGTGGCTGGGTCTTTCAACATGACAATGATCCAAAGCACACCGCCAGGGCAACGAAGGAGTGGCTTCGTAAGAAGCATTTCAAGGTCCTGGAGTGGCCTAGCCAGTCTCCAGATCTCAACCCTATAGAAAACCTTTGGAGGGAGTTGAAAGTCCGTGTTGCCAAGCGAAAAGCCAAAAACATCACTGCTCTAGAGGAGATCTGCATGGAGGAATGGGCCAACATACCAACAACAGTGTGTGGCAACCTTGTGAAGACTTACAGAAAACGTTTGACCTCTGTCATTGCCAACAAAGGATATATCACAAAGTATTGAGATGAAATTTTCTTTCTGACCAAATACTTATTTTCCACCATAATATGCAAATAAAATGAAAACAAAACAGACAATGTGATTTTCTGGATTTTTTTTTCTCAGTTTGTCTCCCATAGTTGAGGTCTACCTATGATGTAAATTACAGACGCCTCTCATCTTTTTAAGTGGTGGAGCTTGCACTATTGCTGACTGACTAAATACTTTTTTTCCCCACTGTATATATATATTAAAGTCTGAACGACAGCTGGTGTTGGATGATGAGGGTAATATCTTCTGCAGTTCGGACTTTAATATACCGCTCAACGTTCTCCTCTGCTCGCAGGCAGAGCAGGGAGAATGACAGCCGGCTTCAGC
This sequence comes from Dendrobates tinctorius, assembly GCF_039654945.1. Lineage (NCBI taxonomy): Eukaryota > Metazoa > Chordata > Amphibia > Anura > Dendrobatidae > Dendrobates > Dendrobates tinctorius. Next base: position 58,926,615 of record NW_027361679.1, read on the forward strand.
ACCAGCCTCCAGGGGACAGCAGCTTACAGTAGCTGCTTCTTCCCCGGCAGCCATCCATGCACACGGAGGACTGTGTGCACTGTTCTCCATGTGCGGCACGTTTTGCGGTCCATGTGTCCATGTGAAAACAGACATGTCTGCATGTTTTGCACACAGACACACGGTACGTCAAAACACAGACAAGTACATAGACCCATTCACTTGAATGGGTCTACTTGTGTCAGTGTCTCTGGTACATAAGGAAACTGTCACCACACTGACGTGTGAAAGGGGCCTTAAGGAAATGCTGACAGCTGATACATACGGTCCATGGATTGGGCAGCATGTAGCAGACACTGTCTGCATGATTTCAGCTGTGTATGTTTTACTCTGAAATGCTGTGGCATGTCAGTGAAAAAAAATACATTAACCCCTTAACCCCCAATACGCCTTTTAACGGCGGTAGTTAAGGGTACTTAAACCACAGTGCTGTGTAAAAAGTGTATAGCGCCCCCCAAAGTCAGATTTTCTCCAGGGTCTTGGCTGCCGGTCGGTTTTTACGGATCGCCGTTATTAACCGTATAACGTCGACCGGAAAAAAAAGTCCGATGTGCCATTTAATTTCTCTCTCCTCTGATGTGATCACACATCAGAGGAGAGAGAAATAGGGTCCCTGATGCTCCTTGGCCCTCCTGCTTCCCCCGACGTGCGCAGCCATCTTCTTCCAGGAAGAAAATGTCAGGTGCATGCGCACTGTGCCTGCCGAGATCTGCGTACCGGCACCCGGCAATAATAGGAAGATTTTTCATATTGGTTCATTTTGGGCACTGTGATCGGGTCTATCACAGTGATCAAAATAAAAAAAATAAATGTAAATAAACCCCTCCTTTATCACCCCCTTAGTTAGGGAAAAATAATGAAATAAAGAAAATATATTAATTTTCATTTTTCCATTAGGGTTAGAGTTAGGCTAAAGCGAGTTGGGCTAGGGTTAGGGATAGAATTAGGGTTGGGATTAGGGTTGGGATTAGGGTTGAGATTAGGATTAGGTGTATGTTGGGGTTAGGTTTGTGGTTAGGGTTGCAATTAGGGTTAGGGGTGTGTTGGTGTTAGGATTGGAGTTAGAATTGAGGGGTTTACACTGTTCAGCCACATTAGGGGGTCTCCAAACGCAACATGGAGAAAGATAATGAAGGAAAACAATGTATTTTCCAAAACGCGTAGGAAATGGTTCTTGTCTTTCTCCGTTGTGAATTAGTGTGCACACTCTGAACACGAAATAATCACGTGCTGAGGACGTCACTCAAACTCCACAGGTCCTGCACTCGGTACATGCGCTCACACGCGCTCCTCTCAGTACCGCAGGATATTAATCAGAGTTGTTACCGGCCGGGACATCGCTGCTACGATACCCATGAACGGGCAGGACTGACAGATTTACAACCAGGATTATCTTCTAATTGTGAAGCCTTTGAAGCCTTTTTCCCGCAAGGATTGGATTACATTAACAAGTCTACAGGACCTTAACACCACAGAACTGCAATAAGGTAATGGAACTTTGCATTGACTAGAATAACGGATCACCTAGTATCCGGACATAAGTGTTTTATTCAGTAAGTGTACCTAGAATCTGCGCAGAACTATTTGAATATATTTTATCAGATTATAACTGGTCTAATTGGTATAGACCCTTGCTGTGCAGCGATTTTAGGGAGGTCGTAAGCGCCACAAATTTTAATATTCCAACTCTAAACCTTTTTGCAGAAATTCCAGTATTGCCACTATCAGGACTTCCCCTTCTCATATTGGGCCTGAGACAGAAAAGAATTTTCTCCATACCCTCCCATAAATTTTGGTAGTTACTGGCTTTCTGCTACTGAGTAAGGTGGATATTAACCCCGCTGAAAATCCCTTTTTGTCTAGTAGTGACCTTTCAAATTCCAGACTGTCAAATGCAGCCCGGACTTCTGAGGGCGATTTAAGGGCCCCTGTGTTAGAAGGTCCTGGTCCTCCGGGAGCACCCATGGGTCAGTCACTGACATCACTCTCAGCCAGTAGAACCATGGTCTTTTCGGCCAAAAGGGGGCTATCACAATCACTCTGGCTCTATCCTCTCTGATCTTCCTCAGAACCGCTGGTATGAGGCATATTGGAGGGAAGGCGTACAGAAGACCTGATGTCCACTCTATCCTGAAGGCGTCTACTGCCAATGGCATGTCTGCTGGACTTAGGGAACAGAATTTCTGAACCTTCCTGTTGGTCTCTGAGGCAAAGAGATCTAGACTGGGTTTTCCCCTTCATGTGCACTATCTGTTGAAAAATGGACTCTTTTAGGGACCATTCTCCTTGCTTCAAGTGGTTCCTGCTCAGAAAATCTGCCTTCAGGTTGTCTACACCTCAGATATGCAGGGCCGACAAGGAGAGGAAATGGTGTTCTGCCAGAGTCATGATCCTCTTTGTTATCTGCATCACTGACCAAGAACGGGTGCCCCTCTGGTGGTTTACATATGCGACTGCAGTTCGGTTGTCCGATAGGACTCTCACATGTTGTCCTCTTAAGTGTGGTAACAACCCCTTTAACGCTTTTTCGATGGCCTGAAGTTCCCAATCGCTTTAGGATAGATTTCTTTCCTCCTGGGCCCAGGGATCCTGGAGCCATAACGTGTCTAGGTGAGCTCCCCACCCCCAGGGACTGGCGTCCATTGTGACTACCTTGCAGGCTGTGTATGTCCAGGGTACTCCTCTCGGAGATGACCATCTGTAACCACCACCTGAGTTACTGAAGTACAGAGTCCAGGAGGATAAGCATCCGCTCTAACTGTCCCTGAAGTTCCAGGTCGTTCTGCAGCACACACCATTGCCTTGTATGGAACTGTGTCCATTTCACCCCTCCATTTCCGGTGTGAGCCTGGGCCACATCCGAAACACGCCGGATCACTTCCGGTACGCGCTCCCCTTGCTTACCGGCTGCCGCATCCTCCAAGCCTCTCTGGGTGCCCCGCGCGCACCTGGCCCCAATAAAAGTAAAATTAATTGAGACATCAGTAGGTTAAATGTTTTTGAATATCCATATTGAATCAGGAGCCCCATATAATGCTCCATACAGTTCATGATGGGCCCCATAAGATGCTCCATAGAATAATATGCCCCATATAATGCTCCATAAAGGTTATGGCCCCATAAGATGCTCCATAGATTATGTCCCCATATGATGCCCCATAAGATGCTCCATACATTATGCCCCATAAGATGCTCCATAGAATATGCCCCCATATGCTGCCCCACAGAATATGCCCCCAATATGCTGCCCCATAGAATATGCCCCCATATGCTGCTCCACAGAATATGCCCCTATATGCTGCCCCACAGAATATGCCCCCATAGAATATGCCCCCATATGCTGCGCCATAGAATATGCCCCCATATATTATGCCCCCATATGCTGCTGCTGCTGAAAAAAAAAAATAAACATACCATACTCACCTCTCCTGCTCGGGACCCGGCACCTGAGATATTCACCTGTCCGGGGTCCATCGCTGCTCACCACTGTCTGCGCGTCCTCCGTCAGTGACTGTTCAGCCAGCAGAGGTCACGGCGCGCACTAACCACGTCACCGCGCCCCCTACTGGCTAAACGTCACGGACACAGGAAGCAGCAGACAGGGTGAGCAGCGATGGACCGGGGGACAGGTGAATAGTGCTATACTCACCCATCCTGGCCCGGTCTCTGCAGCCTAGCTTCTCCACCGTCTCCCTTCCTGCCTTCAGCGGTCACGTGATACTGTTCATTACACTCATGAATATGCGCATATTCATGAGTTTAATGAGCAGTACCACGTGACCGCTAAAGGCAGGAAGGGAGACAGTGGAGAAACTGGGGGCTGCAGAGACCGCGCCGGGGGGGGTCAGCATTATCTCTGACACCCCCGCTGCCCCTCCCCCGCTGCCCCCCAGGTATATGACTCGTGTATAGGACGAGAGAGGGACTTTCAGCCCCCAAAAAAAGGGCTGAAAATCTCATCTCATACACGAGTATATACGGTACTTTGAAAATTGGTGACATATTCAATACTTAAACACAATACCTACATACACACACACACTAAAATTGAGGTAATTCTTAAGTTTTTCTTTCTTGAATGAATGAATAAATGAATGAAAATCTGAATGGTGTATAGAACATTTAAATATAATTTTTTAATGCCCTCAAAATAACTTACAAGACAGATTCTTCATTGTGGTGTTCAGCATGACATGGTGTGCTGATGAGATTTATTTTAGCTTTTCTTTTTCTGCAGAAAAAAAACATCAGGGTCACTTATTGTATAAAAAAAAAAGGTAAAAAAAAGGTTAAAAAAAGGGTGCAATTTTAGGTAATAAAAGTCCATAGATTATTTTTCTATAAAGAGACAGATGCATCTATAAGAAAGTAAAGTTCGAATTTTTTCAGTGGTAAGATTAAAGAGCAACTGTCAAAATAGCATCAACCATCCCAAGTCGTAAATATGTGAATGTACGTAGGTCATAGGAAGCTGAATAAAATAATACGTTGATATCTCTAATCTAATATGTCTTATTACAGAGAGCGTAACGTAACGCGTCTTCCTGAAGCGTAACAATTTTGTATCTTACAGTTATTAGATTCTTTAGAAGGATGTAGATCTGGGGATTTATTCTGACGGAACATTGGCTGAACTGGATGGACAAATGTCTTTTTTCAGCCTTGCTAACTATGTTACTAATTATCCTTTAAAACACCACTTCAGCACTGCAGTGGTATCACTTATACACACTCCCAGCCCCTGGTAATATACTTACCAGCCTCTGTCTTCAGCTATTCCAAGTGCTTCTTCGGTCCCAAAACACCATCTTGTGACCACAACTTCTGACTGACAGGAAGCCAGACTTAGATTGAGAGCTTTGAGTGTTGTCTCTAAGAACCTCCGTTCTGGCTCTCAGACTTCCAATGAGAAGTGACAACCGGCTCGCCCAGCAAACAATGGAACTATCAGCCAGGTTACAAACTGCAGAAGACAGCGACGGGGCAGGAAACTTACATCAGGGATACCACTGCAGCAGAAAAATAAAAACCACTGGAGTGGTACTTGAAGGTTGCGTTTTTCCTTGTATATGGTAAAGACCTTAGTATAGTATGTGCCTCTTCCTGAGTGGATATGGTTCCAGATAGAAATGGATAGTCAGATGCACTCAGTAGTGTGTATATACAGTGCCTTGTGAAAGTATTCGGCCCCCCTGGAACTTTTCATCCTGTTCCCACATATCATGCTTCAAACATAAAGATACCAAATGTAACTTTTTGGTGAAGAATCAACAAGTGGGACACAATTGTGACGTTGAACGAAATTTATTGGTTATTTTAAATTTTTGAGGAAATTCAAAAACTGAAAATTGGGGCGTGCAATATTATTCAGCTCCTTTAATTTAATACTTTGTTGCGCCACCTTTTGCTGCGATTACAGTGTAAGTTGCTTGGGGTATGTCTCTGTCAGTTTTGTACATCAAGATACTGAAATTCTTGCCCATTCTTCCTTGGCAAACAGCTCGAGCTCGGTGAGGTTTGATGGAGATCGTTTGTGAACAGCAGTTTTCAGCTCTTTCCACAGATTCTCGATTGGATTCAGGTCTGAACTTTGACTTGGCCATTCTAACACCTGGATACGTTTAGTCCTCTTTTAGTTGCCGTCTATTGTCATTGATTAGTGTTAGGGACTCGCAAGTGTGAGGACCATTGACGCTGGGTTGCGGGCTTGCATACTTTGGACAAAATATCAACTAATACCTCACATTTTATATGTATTTTTTTGCACTTTAATATCAGGGTGCAGATAGGCCCACTTTGTCTTTCAAACTGTGGTGCCTGTTCACATGGGATGCATCTTGATAGCGCTGGGCAGCCCACCTGATCTAATAGAAAGGCGTCACTACTAGGCTGGTAATCTGGATGCTGTGCATTACCACTGTGTGAACAGCGCTACATACAAGTCCACATTGTGCAATCATATACTAAGCAGCCACCCCCTCCATGGATTGGTAGGTAGTGGCTGAGTGGTGAGTGGCTGTCTCATCAGTATCTTTGCACCTGTGTTACTGCCATCTTAACCACATGGGCCTGCTGCGCCCTGAAGTGCATTTGGCAGGAGGCCTAGGCAGGTAAAAACATTGCAGCCTTTTTTTCTACTGTCTCACACTTGTCAAGCACTATGCTTGACAAGTGTGACTAACCTGTCAATCACTTTTCCAAGCAATGCTTCAAATCGCTTGGAAAAGCGCTAGTATTCTGCAAGCTAAAAACACTTGTGTTTCAGTGAGGAAAACGCATGCAAATTCCGCATGCGTTTTACCCACGGCGGGGAGTTGCAGAAATGCTGCTGATAATTCCGCAGCATTTCTGCAACATGGGCACATAGCCTTGAAGGATATCTGGCATTTTCATTACTGCCATGTAGGATCACTTAATCACCTATATTTGTATGATAAATGGGAGTGTGGCACAAACCTTGAGCATTCGTATTCAGTATTTACAATGGTATGTACGAGCGTATTTTATATATAGTTTTGTCATTTTTTAGTATATAAGTCATTGGTGTGTGTGTAAATATTAGCTGTACACATACAAGTGGAAAAGCTCTTGGGCCAGATTCAGCAAAAGTTTTACACCATTATTCTGCCATAAAAAGCTTTAAAAAGTTGCATAACTTTTAGGTTGCACTAAAATGTTGTTACTTTTGGCATTCTCATGCCAATTTCGCCCAGCAGCAATAAAGCGGGCATAGCGGCAGATGTAGGGCAGGACATATGAGCAGGGCTGTGGAGTCGGAGCCCATTTTGGTGGAGTCCGAGTCTGTATAAAATGGACCGACAAACTCTTAAAATATATAATAAATTGGGTACCGTAGTTCAGTGAAGTTTGTGGGGAATATTTTTTTCATAAGGATTTGGTAAAGTTATGAAATGTCCTATAAATGTCTGTCCTATTCCTGATCTAAGGTCTAGACTTTTAGCGGAGATGAATCTGTGCTGCAGTTTATGTTCATGATAAGTAGTGAAGCTATTCCTCTACAGATAAGGGGAAAAAAGCCTGCATTCATCTCATAACTTCAGGAGAGAACAGGAAAGCAGGATTAAGGCAAGTACTTCTTAAACCATATCTAAACTCTCAATAAAACTGTGCATGAATCAATAGTCCAGTATATGTTGTCCCTGTATGCTTGAGGTTTTAGTTTGTTCTTCCTGTTAGCTGCTCTGATGACTTATATACACTATACATAGAATATAAGGGGGAAAAACTGTTTTCTAACATCTCAAATTCGGAAATACAGTAACAGGATTGATGAGGACACGTGTGTGTGTGTGTGTGTGTGTGTGTGTGTGTGTGTGTGTGTGTGTGTGTTGGAATATGATTCAGCACAACCATGTTCCCTTCCCTCCCTCCTCCCCTCTTCATAGACTGTGAAGAAATAAGATGTGAAGCGTTTAGTGAGATGTACCCTGAGACAAGCCTGACATTGAAAGTTCAGAGTTAAGCCCCCGTTACACACTGCGATATTGCTAGCAATATCGCTGCAAAGTCACCGATTTTGTGACGTTACAGCGATATTGCTAGCGATAGCTGATCGCGCGAGAAGCTCCTGGATCATTTCTCGTCGGTCACTTCCTGCGGCGTTTCCTGCTGTGACGACGAGCGACGCGTGGAGCCGGACGGGAGGACGCAGGATCGCCGCGTCTGACAGGTAAGTAGCGATCCCCGTCCCCAGCGATGTCGCTAGTGAGATCTGCCTGAGTGGCAGCTCACTAGCGACCACCCAGCGATGCACCAGTGATCCTGACTGCGTCATATCGCTAGTCGGGATCGCTGGTGCATCGCTAGGTGTAACGGTACCCTAAAGCTATCTAACGTATTTTACAAATTTTATATTTATCATCTGTCCTATTGATTTATGCAAAGATTGTTTTATTTCTTTCCTAAATTATACAGTGCATGATTCCCTATTCTTGCAAGAATTACAATATACCTTGTTTTGTTTTTGTTTTTTTTTTTAACAGGACAAAATTATTTTGAGAGTGAATTTACATAAATACAAAATGTCTAAGAAGCATCCTATGAAGTCAGCTGTATTTGAGCATTTCAGATGAGGAGTTTGATTTTGAAAAGTATTTGGTCGATATGGAGCAGGCAGAGAAAAAGATTCTATTCTCATAGAAAACAGATTGACCATATTTCTGCAATTTTTTTCACTTGCTCTAAAAGAAATAAAAGAGTTCAATTGTTCATCAAAGCTGACTGCACGAAGCAATTCCTTTATACCCTGAAATTGTTAGAGATGTTGCCCATGTGGTTAAGGCTTTGCCACCAACCCAAGTTAGTGTAGAGAGGTTGTTCTCTGGCCTTAAAATAATTAGGTCAGATTTGAGGTCATCTATGAAGGAGGATCTGATGGAGGCGATACCATTTCTCAGCATAAATTCATAGACTACACAAATGTTATTCAGTTCTTTTTTATTGAAAACTGTTTTTTCCACTCACTGCATAACGTATAATAAATTGTAAATATGCAAAAGTGTTTTGTTCTAAAGTTGTATTCTAATAAATATTTTATTTTCTATGTAAATGGCTTGATTATTGTATCATAATAATGAGTAAAAGCCCGATGTTACCATTTTACTACAGTAAATTTATCACTTAAACATGAGCCATGCATGAGGGAGTCGGAGTTATGGAGTTGGAGCTGGTGTTATGGAAATTGAGGAATCGGAGTCAGAGGTTTGGCTTACTGACTCCACAGCCCTACGGGTGAGTGACGAAAAACTTAGAAAAAACTAATTTTAATGATCACTTCACTTTTGAACTTACTTAGAAGGGTCTATATGTAGTGATGAGAGAATGCGCTTAATAAGGGGTTATCCGTGCATGCTCATTCTAACCGACTGTCTTTACCATGGTCGAAAAATAAGTTAGAGTCCCTGGCGGCTGCATGTCTTACGGCTGTTCAACAGCCGCAACACATGCAGGGATTGCCGCGGGGACTCAATATTTTTAAAGCACGCCAAAGACATTCGCTCATCACTACCTATATGTTAAATTAAAAAAAGACATTTTAACCCTTTAGCTTCAAAAGTAATTCTTAGATTTTTGTTTCATAACACATTGTATGTATTAGCGGATCTAAATCTAAATAATAATTTTCTCCTTCAAACTTTGCTTTCGTCAAAGAATGCTCCCTTTGCTGCAATTAAAGCATTGCAGATCTTTGGCATTCTAGCAGTTAATTTGCTGAGGTAATCTGGACAAATTTCACCCCATGCTTCCAGAAGCCCCTCCCACAACTTGGTTTGTCAAGCTGCTCCCACAACAGCTCAATGGGGTTGAGATCTGGTGACTGAGCTGGCCACTCACTTACAGATAGAATAACAGCTGCCTGCTTCTTCCCTAAATATTTCTTGCATAATTTGGAGGTGTGTTTTGGGTCATTGTCCTGTTGTAGGATAAATTGGCTCCAATCAAGCCCTGTCCACAGTGTATAACTGTCAGGATCCTAGGACTTTCCGGTCTGTTTTGAATGAACTTTTGCCCTTGGTTAAGATGGAGTTTTCGGTCCTGTCGCATCACTTCCTCTTAGCTGCCCTTAGTTAAGATGGAGTTTTCGTTTACATCACTTCCTCCCCAGCTGCATAAAAACCCGCCCCTAAGCACAAGCAAATCGCTTGAGTATATTGATTCCTGGTGTGCTCCTGCCCTGCCACTCTCCCAGATCTTGTGACTCTGGAACAACCCTGCTTCCTGCTTGAGACTTCACCTCTCTGGACTTCTGGCTATCGTACCCGGTTAGTGTTTGTGCCCACTGAAGGTCCCCTTACTGGATCTCCACCGGACTCATCATACCAGAGGCTCGCTACAACTGGACTTCTGTTTGCTATACTGGTTAGTTGTTGTTACTCGGTGCCCGCTGAACATTATCCTGCTGGACATTTGTTATACTCTGGACTTTGCCTGCAATACCCAGTTATATTCCGTACTCAGTGACTCTTAATAACTTACCATCCTTGCTGAACCTTTTGCTATGTGCTGCTGTATGTCTGTGCTCTGAACCCGTTACGTATTTCCACGTTTGTTGTGCACAATTGTATATAAATCACTTGCTTCACTAAGCGTGTCTCTGCCGTCATTGCCCTACGCCATTGAAGTCCTTATACCATACATAAGTATTATAATAGCATGGCGTTGCAAAACGGAGTGATAGCCTTCCTTACTCAAAATCCATTTTACTTTGTACAAATCTCCCACTTCACCAGCACCAAAGAAACCCCAGAATATCACATTACCTCCACCATGCTTTACAGATGGCGTCAGGCACTCTTCCAGCATCTTTTCAGTTGTTCTGCGTCTCAAATGTTTTTCTGGTGATCCAAACACCTCAAACTTGGATTGGTCTGTCCATAACACTTTTTTCCAACCTTCCTCTGTCCAATGTCTGTTCTTTTGCCCATATTAATCTTTTCCTTTTATTAGCCAGTCTCAAATATGGCTTTTTCTTTGCCACTCCGCCCTGCAGGCCAGCATCCCGGAGTCGCCTTTTCACAGTAGACGTTGACACTGGCGTTTTGCGTGTACTAATTAATGAAGCTGCTGTCACGCGGGGCTTAGGTCAACTAAGGCTGAAATACCCGGGGCCCCTGTGGTGTCCCTTTAACTAGGGGAAACCCTGTCTGACCCTCAACCCAGGGTTTTTGCTAATGGTGCAAATGCCTGAGCCTCCAACCTTTCCTTATCTCCTGCTCAGCCCTAAGCTTAACCCTCCACCCAGTGAGGAGACAAACCACCAAAGCCCCACACAGTAATGACAGACAGGGAGAACTTAAACTGCACCGCGCCGCACACACACAGGACTATACAGTAATGTGAACAGGGCACAACAAAACACAAATATGGGAAGGCGAAAAGGTAACAACGGATCATACGGCACCAGATACGAATCTCTCTCTCTCCAACACCTCCACTCCAGACCGGAACCACTTGGTATGAAACACAAGCTATAATCGGCGACGCCCATAGGCCAGCACGACTATTTAAAGACCGTGGGCGTGACCAACATCCAACCTGATCTCCAGCTAGATTAACCCCCGATAGCCTGAGAAAATCAAGCCGGCGCCACTGAGGCTATAGTGGAGGGAGGTGGAACTACCTCTGCCTGCCGGACGCTGTGGTGTGAATAGCGTCTGACATGACAAGTGGATGGAGGTGAAACTACCTCTGCCTGCCGGACGCTGTGGTGTGAATAGCGTCCGACATGACAGCTGCTAGTTGAGGCCCTGTGAGGCGTCGATTTCTCAAACAACAGACTCTAATGTACTTGTCTTCTTGTTGCTCAGTTGTGCAGCGGGGCCTCCCACTTCTCTTTCTATTCTGGTTTGAGCCTGTTTGGGCTCTCCTCTGAAGGGAGTAGTACACACCGCTATAGGAAATCTTCAGTTTTTTAGCAATTTCTCGCATGGAATAGCCTTTAATTCTCAACTAGCTCAAAGGAAGGTCAGGTTTATAGCTTCTCTAATCAGCCAAACTGTTTTCAGGTGTGCTAACATACTTGAACAAGGGTTTTCAAGGGTATTCTAACCATCCATTAGCCTCACTGGAGTGATGGTTGTTGGAAATGGGCCTCTATACACCTATGAAGATATTGCATTACAAACCAGACGTTTGCAGCTAGAATAGTCATTTACCACATTAACAATATATAGAGTGTATTTCTGAATCATTTAATGTTAGCTTCATTGGAAAGAACTGTGCTTTTCCTTCAAAAACAAGGAAATTTCAAAGTGACCCTAATCTTTTGAACGGTACTGTAAACACATTAATCATTTTTTGCAGACATTTCTGCATCAAAAATGTGTTTCTCTTGGCGGGAAAATTACTGCATAAAAAGCAGGCTTTTGTTGCTTTCATTTATGCATTAGGATGGGTGAACAACGCTGCAAAAACGCTGAAAGAATCGACATGCTGCAGATTTGAAAATGTTTCAAATCTGCAAGAAAAAAATAAGCAACATCTGTATGAGATTTCATAAATCTCATTCACTTTGCTGATACTAGGAAATGCTTCAGTTTTTGTTACAAAACTACGCAGAAAAAATGCAACAAAAAATAAGCATATGATTAACATTTGCACATACTCTTACTCTAGTCTTTGACCTCTGTTCTAGCAGTGTTAGTCTTTCAAAAGGTGTATAAAGCGTGGTCAACCATGCTTTTGTGCTGCCTAAAAACACGGGGCACTGCCAGAAACCTAGGTACACGACTTCAAAATAACTCTATTGGCCTCATTATAACACATCGCAGAGTGCATAATTGGACTGCGTAGCCCAGAACATATTTATTGTCCTGAGGCACATTTGCTGAAATTTTTATCACTCATAGGCAACACAGGAGCAAGCAGCTGATAGAAGAACAAAAGAAGAACTGCCCGAGTTACTGAGAACCACAGAATAATTAGCCAACAGGGCAGAAGGAGCCATGTGCTAAACACGGCAAAAAAGTGCCCAAATTACTGAGAAACACAAATCAGCCAACAGGGCAGAAGGAGTTATGTGCTAAACACGGAGAAGTGCCCGAGTTACTGAGAAACACTAAATCAGCCGACAGGTCAGAAGGAGTTATGTGCTAAACACGGAGAAGTGCCTGAGTTACTGAGAAACACTAAGGCTGCGTTCACACGTTGCGGTTTTTTCTGATTTTTGCAGCATTTTTTAATGCGCAATTTTGCTGCGAGAACGCAAAAAAAATAGCATCCCATGCATTCCTATGGGATTCCGCAATGCTGTGCTAATGCTGAAGATTTTCCCACGGCGGAATCGCATCGCGGAAAAATCTGCAGCATGCTCATTATTTTGCGGAATCGCGGGGATTCCGCCCATATAGGAATGCATTGTTATGCTTACTTTTCGCATGTGGCTTGCCCACCATGCGAAAAAGTAAGCAGAACATTTGCGGATGGTACCCACGGTCCGGAGGAGAGGAGACTCTCCTCCAGACTGTGGGTACCATATCCCTGTAAAAAATAGAATTAAAATAAAAAAATCGGGTTATATTCACCTTCCGATGTCCCGCGCAGCGTCCCCAGGCTTCAGTGACACACGCGGCAGGTCCCGTTCCCAGTAATGCATCGCGATAATGACTTTTGCTGACGTCACTGTCTCGCGATACTGTGGCGGTCTCGCGAGACCGCGACGTCAATGGTTATTGCCGCAATGCATCACTGGGAAAGGAACCTGCCGGCAGCATCGCAGAGGCCTGGGGACGATGCGAGGGACATCGGAAGGTGAATATAACCCGATTTTTTATTTTATTATTTTTAAAATTAGATTTTACTATTTAGGCTGCATAGGCAGCCTCAATAGTAAAAATTTGGTCACACTCGTCAAACACTATGCTTGACGAGTGTGACCAACCTGTCAATCAGTTCTCCAAGCGATGCTACAGATCGCTTGGAAAACGCTAGCATTCTGCAAGCTAATTACGCTTGCAAATTGCTAGTTTTTCCGCGGGAAAATCGCAGGAATTTAAAATGCGATTTTCCCGCGGAATGGAATTCCGGAATTCGAGGTAACTTCCGCGGGAGTTCCGCTACATGTGAACTTAGCCTAAATCAGCCGACAGGGCAAAAGGAGCTGTGTGCCGACAGCTAACAGAACTGGAGCACTCTGCCGAAAACCAAGATAAACTGCTGATGCACTGATTACCAGTGCCTCGCATTCAGCAAAGCGTACGCACGCTGTGTAGGTTCACCAGAACTCTTAGGAGCAGGATTAAGCATGTGTGGAACTCTATACAGAATTCCCCCGAGAACGAGCAAATTATCTAGTTGAGAAACAGCATATTGAAAAATTGCTTGAGCTACTTTATAATTGAGAATGAAAACAGTTTAAGCTTTAACCAGTTCAAGACCGGGCCATTTAGCCCAGATTCCGACCAAGCATATTCAGAGGATTTTTTTGGTACATGCAGTGTAAATTTTTTCCAGTTCATATATTCAAGTATTTTGTCTCTTTCCTGACAACTTCATTTTTATGTCACTTCCCCCTCCCCCCCATATCGGTGGTGAAATAAAATGGAAATGAGTGTCAATTTCTCCCACTTTTTATTTTTTACATGGGCAGGGATATTAAACTTTTAATGAATGCTATTGTATTTTTGTTTGTTTTTGCTCGTTTCTACATATATCTTTTACACATTCTGTATCGCTTATTACCCAGCAGATCCTGCTCTATTATACAGCGATAACACTGACCACTGCATATGGAGGAAGCGCTGTCAGCACTTCCCATTTCTGCATATCCACCACAGTGATAAAGAAGGCAAAGACCGTACTATACCCATCTCTTCCTTCTGTATGGGCACTATCCCCACTCCTGCAGCTACATGACCATTGTTACGACCGGTCCCGCTGCACCCGGTCCTGGACTCCCGCTCTGTGTTGGCCTCGCGCCGTCCTGCCGCAGCCTCTACTCCTTCCCTCTCCTCTGCTTCCTGGCGCGCTGTTAGCAGGTCCCCGTGGAGATTGCTTAGGTCGCGAGCGTGCGCATGCTCCCGGTCTCTTAAAGAGACAGCGCGCATTTTTCGAAAATGTCTCTGACCAATGGCGTAGTACTGATTACTATTTCTGGCCCCTCCGCCACAGGGAGGACACCAAAGCATCAATGATCTTCTGTTGCTAGCTTACGATTCCACTGATGTTGTACCTGTGCTCCTGCAGTGTTCTGCCAAGTACTCCGCTTACACTGTTTGTCTCCACAGTCTGTTACCCGGCTGTCCAGGACGCTGTCTGTAGTCTACGCCAGCTCCATCCCGCTCTGCCACTCAGCCATCCGAACCTCTGGAAAACGCCAGTGCCAGCTTATAGTCGCCGGTCAGCTCCACCATTCCTGCTAATCCAGTTTATCCAACTGTCCTGCTGGGACAGCTGTCACATGTCCAGGGTCTAACTGGAGGTAGCACCGGTGTTCTCCAGACATTCCATTCTGACCCTGTTCGAGGGGACTTACTACCGGTGTCTGAGGCTCACTTAGTCACGTCCCCTGCTGAGCCCCCCGGACCATGGTCTAGAGGTTCCACAAATATTGCAATAAATAACGAATATGAACTTCACCACCTGTTCCTCCGCTTCCATTCGTTACAGATTGCTCCGGCCACGGAACCCGCTGGATCCCAGGAACCCCCGGCCGTGGAGCTATGTCAAGAGGTTACCTGTCTGTGAGATCAACAGGACAAGATCACGATCTATCTACGCAACTTGTCTACACGGATGGATTCTTCGATACCCTCGTCTGCACCCGTCTCTGCTACCGGCATCCAGTTATACAGTTGCATGCCAAGTAAAGGTCCTCGCCTGGCGGCCCCACCCGCTTCCATGGCAACCTCGTTCAGTGTCGGGGGTTCATCAACCAGTGCACGCTGCACTTTGAGCTCCTGTGGCATATGTTTGCTTCTGATCGAGCTAAGGTGGGCTTCATTATGTCACACCTTGCTGGAGAGGCCCTCGCCTGGCTGAATCCGCTATGGGAGAGAGGGGACCCTCTGGTTAATAATCTCCCGTCTTTTCTAGAAGCATTCTGCAGGACCTTTGACAAACCCGGCCGTGCCACATCGACCGCTTCTGCTCTTCTCCAGCTACACCAGGGGGCTTTTATAGTGGCTCAGTATGCTGGTCGGTTCCGTACCCTTTCATCTGAGCTATCCTGGAACGAGGCCTTGGTGGCCGCCTTCTGGGAGGATCTGTCAGGAAGAGTAAAGGATGAGCTGGCGGGACGGGACGTGCCCACAACTCTGGATGACCTGATATCCCTGGCAACCCAGATAGATCTGCGGTTTCAGGAACGCTCCAAGGAAACCAAACATAAGAGGCCCTACCGCCTGGTTTCTGGCTCACCAAAACCTGCGCCCTCTCCAACTTAGGGTTTGTGCACACTCTGCGGAATGCTCTGCGGATTTGTCCGCGTGGATTTAGTAAAATCCGCAGGTCAGAAGACCTGCGGTTTATCTGCGGATTACCCTGCGGTTTATCATCTCTACAATGGAGCAGATGGCAAACTGCAGCGGAATCCGCAGAAAGAATTGATATGTCATTTCTTTCTGCGGATTGAAAACCGCAGCAAAACCACGCTGAAAAGTCTGCACTGCGGTTTTCGTTTTCCATAGGTTATAATGCTACAGGACCAAAACTGCTGCGGATCCGCATCAGAATCCGCAGCGTGTGCACACACCCTCAGTCTTCATCCCAAGAGGCTATGGAAGTGGATCAAGTAAGCTTGGCCAACTAACACCAGGAGGCACGTCACCTAGAAGGGAGCTGTTTCTACTGTGGCAGTCCTGGGCATCTGATCCGCTCCTGCCCAAAAAACAAGTCGGAAAACTCCAGTGCCTAGGGTCTGTAGGAGAGGCTACCCTAGGAAAGGAACATCTCTCTCCATCATTGCAAATAATGGTCTAAGTGCTCTCCGGCACAGTAACATTTTTGGAACACTGTCATCTGGACTCTGGAGCCGCCGGGAATCTCATCCCGCAGGCGGTCGTGGACAGTTACCAGATACCAGTCCAGCATCTTCCAGATCCGTTGCGGGTGACTTCTGTGGATGGCAAACCCCTAACTGAGCCCGTCCAGTTCCAGACTGAGCCAGTGGAACTTCGGGTAGGTCTAACGCATTCGGAAAGAATATGTCTATATGTGTTGCCTGGTATGTCTCTCCCCTTGCTTTTATGTCTACCCTGGCTCTGGATGCATGAACCAGTCTTAAATTGGAAGATGGGAGAGGTTCTGCGCTGGGGAGACACCTGCTCAGATCGGTGTATCATCCCTGTTCAACCAGTTCCGCCTCCAGTCCAGCCAACTGCCCTGCCGGGTCCGCCTTCCTCTTACTGGGCCTTCGCTGAGGTCTTGAGGAAAAAGGAAGCAGAGAGACTACCTCCGCACAGGTCGTATGACTGTCCGATTGATCTGCTTCCCGGAACATCTCCTCGGGGGCGAATTTATCCTCTTTCTCAAGGAGAGACCCAGTCCATGTCTGAGTACATCCAGGAGAACCTGGCCAGAGGATTTATTCAGAAATCATCTTCGCCGGCCGGGGCTGGATTCTTCTTCGTGAAGAAAAAAAGACGGATCCCTGCGGCCCTGTATCGATCAAAGGGGGGCTGAACCAGATCAAAGAACAGGTATCCGTTACCTCTTATTTCAGAGCTGTTTGATCATCTCAGAGGGGCAAAGATCTTCAACAAACTGGATCTCATAGGGGCCTACAACCTGATTCGTACACGTGAAGGAGACGAGTGGAAAACTGCATTCAACACCCGGGATGGACACTACGAATACCTGGTAATGCCGTTTGGTCTAAGTAATGCACCCGCAGTTTTCCAGGAATTTGTAAAAGACATTTTCAGAGATCTGCTCTATATATGTGTTGTTGTATACTTCAACGACATCTTGATCTTCTCTGCAGATTTAGCCTCACACCGGAGGCAAGTATGTCAGGTCTTACAAAGACTCAGGGAGAACAGACTTTATGCTAAATTTGAAAAATGCCTCATTGAACAATCCTCTCTGTCTTTCCTTGGTTAGTCTTGTCCACAGGATTAAAGATGGATCCGGAGAAGTTGTCCGCCGTCCTCAAGTGGCCTAGCCCATCCGGGCTGAAAGCCATACAATGGTTCCTGGGCTTCGCCATCTACTACAGTCTATTCATTCCACACTTTTCCACCCGAGTGGCACCCATCTCTGCTTTGACCCAAAAAGGCACAAACGCTAAGGATTGGACTCCAGAGGCAGAAGAGGCTTTTGTCTGTCTAAAGCAGGTCTTCTCTTCTGCACCTGTTCTCCTGTTCTCCATCGACAGGACTCAGATAAGCAATTCTTTCTGGAGGTAGACTCTTCAAAAATAGGGGCTGGAGTGGTTCTCACCCAGAAGTCTACCGGTCATATGGTCTCCTGTGGGTTTTTTCAATGGTTTTCTCCACGGCTGAAAGGAACCATTACGTAGGAGATCGGGAATTCTTGGCAATCAAGTTGGCCCTGAAGGAATGGAGACACCTCCTCCTCGAGGGAGCAGTCCATCAGGTTGTCATATTCACCGACCATAAAAACCTTGCTTATCTTCCATCCGAACAGAGGCTAAATCCCAGTCAGGCCCGCTGGGCCTTGTTTTTTGCCAGATTTAATTTTATTCTTCATTTTCATCCAGCAGACAATAACTTAACGTTAAAGCCGACGCACTCTCCACAACCTTTCTCCCTCCTGATCGAGGAAGAACCTCAACACATCATCGAGCCATCAAGGTTAGTGTCAGTAGCCTCTGTTAACCTTGCTCAGCTTCCCCCAGGAAAGACTCCTGACCACTTCGGACTGGAATCGTGTCCTCCAGTGGGGTCACTCTTCCAAGTTGGCTGGCCACGCCGGTCAGAAAAAGACCCTGCAACTCATCTCCCATTACTATTGGTGGTCCACCATGGGCAAGGATATCCAAGAGTATGTCGCAGCCTGTCCTTCGTGTGCCCATAACAAGACTACAAAACGTTTGCCAGTAGGGCAGCTTCTGCCTCTTCCGATTCCTTCCGCTCCCTGGCAGCACATCGCGATGGATTTCATTACTGATCTTACCATCTCTTCCGGCTGCTCCATTGTCTGAGTCCTGGTGGATTGCTTTTTGAAGATGGCTCACTTCATTATGCTACTCAGTCTTCCGTCCGCCCCGAAGCTTGCTGATTACTTCATACAACACATCTTTCGTCTCCATGGGTTTCCTCTCCACATAGTGTCCGACAGGGGCGTCCAGTTTACCTCGAGGTTCTGAAGAGCGGTCTGTAATCTAGTTAAAATGAACTGGACTTTTCTTCTGCATACCACCCTCAATCCAATGGTCAAGTGGAGAGGACCAATCAAATCTTGTCTGGATTCCTGTGCCACTTCGTCAACATGCATCATGATGACTGGGTCAAGTTGCTGCCTTGGGCAGAATTCTCGTACAATAACCAAGTAAGCGAACCCTCAGGAAAATCGCCCTTTCAAGGTTGTGTTTGGACTTCAACCCGGAATCCCGCTCCACACCTCTGGACCTTCTGGATTTCTCGCAGCTGAAACCTTTGCGAAGGAATTCTCGAAAGTGTGGAGCGACACCAAAGTCGCCTTGGAGAAAGCCTCACGACGTATGAAGAGGCATGCGGACAAAAGACGCCTGGATGCTCCTACCTTTCCACCCGGAGATAAGGTGTGGCTGTCCTCCAAGTACATCTGCCTGAAGATGCCCTCCTGCAAACTGAGTCCTCGATTCATTGGACCCTTTGAGTCCTGAAGCAAATCACCACAGTTTTGTACAAACTGAAATTGCCTGCTTCTCTATATGTGCCTAACTCTTTCCATGTTTCCCTCCTCACACCAGTAGTTTTGAGTTCCTTCTTTAAAGACCCGGGTACCACTCCTGATCCCATCAGTGACTATGACGTCTTTGAGGTAGAACAAATCTTGGTCACTAAGAAAGGAAAGGGTAAGACCTATTATCTGGTGGACTGGAGGGGCTTTGGTCCTGTGTAGAAGTCATGGGAGCCTAAAGAGAACATCCAGTCCCCCCTCCTACTAAAGAAATTCTACGAAGAAGAGGGGGCGTAAAGAGGGGGATACTGTTACACCCGGGTCCTGCTGCATCCGGTCCCATACCTTCGTGGGGTCCCCGTCGGGACTCCCACTCTGTCGGCCTTGCGTCGTCCTGCCACAGCCTCGGCTCCTTCCCTCCCCTCTGCATCCTGGCACGCTGTCAGCAGGTCCCAGGGAGATTGCTTAGGTCGTGCACATGCTCCCGGTCTCAAATAGACAGCGTGCATTTTTCAAAAATGTCTGACCAATGGCGTGGTGCTGATTACTATTTTTGGCCCCTCCGCCATAGGGAGGGAGGCGGAGCAACAAGTAACTTCTGTTTCTAGCTTCCGGTTCCGCTGTTGTTGTACCTGTGCTACTGCAGTGTTCTGCCAAGTACTCCGCTTACACTGTTTGTCTCCGCAGACTGTCTGTTACCCGGCTATCCAGGATGACGTCTGTACCGTCTATGCCAGTTCAGTCCCGCTCCACCACTCAACCATCCAAACCTCTGGACAACGAAAGTGCCAGCTTAAACCCATGTAGCCAGAAGCCACCGGTCAGCTCCAAGATTCCTATTAACCCTGTTTATCCACCTGTCCCACTGGGACAGCTGCCACGCGTCCGGGGTCTAACTGGAGGTAGCAACGGTGTTTTCCAGACATTCCATTTTGACCCTGTTCGAGGGGACTTACTACAGGTGTCTGGGGCTCACTTATTCACGCCACTTTCAGAGCCCCCCGGACCGTGGTCCCAAGGTTCCACAAATATTGCAATAAACAAATGTGAACTTCACCACCTGTGCCTCCACTTCCATTCGTTTCAACCATGTATTGCTGTGCTATGCCATGACCATCTAAAACGTCACTCACAGTAGGATCTGGACGGCCCAAACGTTTATAATCTATGGGAGGTCCTGAAGCTGTTTAAAAAAAATGCATCTGTTAAAAGAATGACATAATAGATGACCATCAGTTATTATCCATTTCTACAAACTTTTGAAATGATAAAATAAAAAATGATCCATTTGCTATATATTTATTGGCCTGAAAGTTGTACAGACTACATTTTTGATACAACTAAAAGCAGATTGCCATGAAAAAGTAGACATTTTAGAAAATGTCCATCCAATTTTAAATGAAGGTTACACTGGAATTTTTTTTATTTCCGTTTTTGACATGCCACGTTCACACATGTAAACAGAGCCTTATAATACAATGTAATGATAGCGGAATAACAGCCATATTTAGCTCTTACCTCGGCAGAAGATCCTCCTCTGTCTCTGCTGTTTGTTTATCACAATTATCAATTTTCAATCTTCCATTTTGAGACTGACTGTACAGATGTTTCTTTATCACAACATTCTTTTCTGTTTTTTTCTCCTTCACTTGGTGGTCCAATTTTTTTCCTGACAATTTGGACTTTTTAATCTTTTTGGCAGGAATGGTAGATTTTACTTTATTTTTTCCTAAAACATATACCAAAACGGATTAAGATTATTATTCGCATTAAAGATATACAGTACATGTTGTCATAAAAGCAGTCTCCAACTCAACACTGTAAGAAGCAAAACTTTTTTCAGAAGGACAAAATATCAAGACACCTACACAAGTACAGTGTCGCGGCTGTGTGACAGTTGCAGCAAAAGTATGGAGAGCCCAACACATAGGTTCTCCATACATGTGTCGTGACTGTCATGTATCAGAGTTCCCGCTGTAGCTTATTCGGTAAGCGCTATAGCCTGCCGATTAAGCAGGGACGTGAACAAATTCGCTCAACTCTAGTAGTATGTAGTGTGGTCAGAACAGCAGATGTGACAGTGCTAAAAAAGGAAGATAGCTGATTGATGCAAGAGCTTGCAATGTGACACAGCTAAACTCAACTGCACTGCCCCTGCCATACACCAACTCATGCAGATTAGACCAGGAGATCATGACTTTAATTTCCAATACTTACCCAAGGGAAAAAATAGCACCTGGATCCTGTTTCTCTAACATTTAGATGTAAACCCTGAAGTGCTTAAAGCACAGAAGAAATGTGAATTTAGTCTTTTTGTGATTTTTGGGAGGAAGAAAATCAACAGCAGTTCAATAATTGCTTTAGTTTTTGTTCATTCTATTTTTTCTTTTAACCCATTCACCATAGGTAATCTTCTGGTTAGTACGACTACAGAGGTATCAGATTTATAGTTTATGTATTTTACTTGAACATACTAAGCAGTTTTACAAAACTTTTTTAATCAACATATTCTGCGTGCCATTATGATGAGTCATGTGCGGGCTTGTTTTTTGTAAGACTATTTGATGTTCTTTTTCATACTACATACATATGACCTTTTTGATCATGCTTTATACTACTTTTTGAATGGTGAAATGCATTTTTGCTGTGTTTTTCATCCCCCCATTTTAGAGATTGGTTCATTCCAGGATGTGACAAAAACAGCGGCTGACATGCCCCTGCTTTGACGCGGGCTCACCGCCGGAGCCCACATCAAAGCAGGGGTGCTGCCATTGGACGTACTATTCTATCCGATGGCAGAAAGGGGTTAAAATTTCACTTACGTATTATATTGAGATTACAGACATGTTATTACCCCTCCAAAATGACAAGATTTTGCACCAAAAAATAATTTATTATTATTTAGAATAGAATCTCTAACAAATTCTAAGGTTACAAAACAGGAAACATTTACAAACAGACACAACACACATACATCTTACCTTTTCTACTTCTAAGATGAAAATTTGTGTCTAAATCCTCAATAACGGATACAATTCTCTTATTCCCCATTCGCCTGAGACTATGCCTAGTTTGCTTTTTTAATATTGGGCTCCTAGTTTTCTCCGCATTTTGGGAATCATTGCCATCTGGGTTTTCAACTAGCAACACATCATCTTGATAACCATCTTCCTCCTCTTCAACAATGTGTGGCAAATGAGCACCTTGAGATGATGCCATTGGCTTTTCAATCTGTTTAAGGAGCTGCGGAGTTTCCACATATTTAGTTTCAGGATCTGGTTCAACCCCTTCTCCAGTTCTTGAAGGAGCAACTTCCTGAGATACAAAATATTTTTGTATGAGCACAGGAGCATTACTCATCTCGGCATGCACAGGCTTTAATGTATGTACCTGCACAGATTCCGTAATGGCTCTTTTTGAAGACATTGTTTCCTTTCTTTCACTGAATTTTTTCCCCTCCGATTTAGAGTTTGTCGTCATTGGCAGGGTAGTTTTCTCTCCCTTATTAACATAACCATTTTGTGTAGGTTTTGCCTTTACAGGCAATGTAAGATGGAAGGATTTATTTTTGCTTGACATTCCTTCTAAATTAAACTCTTCATCAGTAATGGCATTTAATGAAATAGGAGGGGGTTCAGAGACAACAGGTGATCTGGTTGAAAATATGAAAGAAACTTTATCATGCAGAATTGGTAACACAACTTAAAATTCTACACAATTACTGGTAATCACAAGGTCGATATGTGGCAAGCGACATTCTAAATAGTTTTTAACAATCACTGGGCATCAAGAAAATGCTTGCAATCAACGAGCAGTGTGTTACAGAGCAAAAGATGCTAAACAGATTAAAAGGGAACCAGGCAGGAAAATCATCCGCTGGCACCACTATCGGACCCTGGCTGCATGACTGCAGTCAGGTATATTTTTCCTCAAACGCTCTGGCAATTCAGAGAAAGTATATTTTGAAGATCCTCTTCCTAGCACTGTTTTACGTTACCGACAGAACGCTCTCCATGTATATACGAGGATCAATCACCTGCAGTGGATCTGCGAAGAGCCGGCCGGGGATAAAGCTAGACTAGAGACTGTCTGGATCTTCAAAGTATATTTTCACTGAAACAGCAAAACATTAAATTATAAATAATAAAATACCTTGCTGCAATCGTGCAGCCAGAACCCGATTCATGCTCCCCGCGGATTGGGCAGCATGAGGCACCTCACAGGTTCAGTACAGAGGAATGCAAACATTCTATCCATATTGCAGGTAGAAACTATCTAATTTGATGAAAGTACTTCTGCATTAGCAAATTGGTGTACTGCATAAAATTGCTTAGATATTTGAAATAGAGTCTTCCAGTGTAAAGTTCTTTCATACTGTGCCTCCCACAAAACTCAGATTTGGCCCTGGCATCGGATATCAGAAATATCCCTCAAGCTATTTCTGACTACTCCGCTGCCGTACTGATCCGTAACGTTGGTGTAGGCCCAGGTGTGAAGGTATGCAGACGACACCTTTCTTGGTTACAGTCATCATTAGGGGTAGAGAAAATTAATTCTGCTCATTTGGATTTTTGGACCTTTAATACTAGTCATTCAGATTATCTACTAGGATAGTGGTATATAAAACTAATATGGGCAACTTTATTAATGAGATTGCTGCATAGAAGAGATTTAACAAGGCAAGAACTTAATCTGAATAAACAAATGGAATCTGCTAAGCAGTCGCATATCACTGATCCTATTAACTTGAATAGGTGTAATCAGAGAATTGTTTCTTTAATAAGGAAAGGGCTAGGAAATTATTGCTACCTAAAGCAGCAGCCATGTTTGAAATGGGGGATAAAAACCAAGAGGGTTTTTGCCTTTCTAGCTCATTTATTATCTCCCTCTTTCATTATCCCGGGAGTATTAAATTCAGAGGGTCTCTTCTATTGTGATCAATGATCAATAAAGTATTTGACCAAAATTAAAGTCGAGTGAACAGGCCCTACTACTTGTGAGAGCGGTCTGTGGGGGGAGGCACTCAAACCAACGTTATTCAGTGGAGCAGTGCAGATGAGCGATTTTTTTCACTAACCATATCTGCATGTGGAGGATGGAAGAAAAACAAAAACAAATTGACACCATACAAAGACAGTATAATATCTTTTTTACAGGTGCATTTCAATTCTGTACTGTAGTAAACTGTAAACGGTCTCGTAAATCATTAAAGGCAATCTGTCAGCAGGTTTTTGCCATGTAATGTGAGGACAGCATGAGGTAAGGGTTAAAAAACAGAATTCAAAAATGTGTCATATGTCAAGCTGTGGGTTTAGTAACACTGAAGGTTTTATCACCTTTTGGTTTTGTGCATCTGCCTGCAAGTCCACCTCCTTCCCCTCCTTTGATAAGCATCTGTCTATAGACTATGTACAGTTAGGTCCATATACATTTGGACAGAGACAACATTTTTCTAATTTTGGTTCTAGACATTACCACAATGAATTTTAAACAAAACAATTCCGATGCAGTTGAAGTTCAGACTCTCAGCTTTCATTTGAGGGTATCCACATTAAAATTGGATGAAGGAGTTTCAGCTCCTTAACATGTTCCACCCTGTTTTTAAAGGGACCAAGAGTAATTGGACAATTGACTCCAAGGCTATTTCATGGACAGTTGTGAGCAATCCCTTCATTCTGTCATTCTCAATTAAGCAGATAAAAGGCCTGGAGTTGATTTGAGGTGTGGTGCTTGCATTTGGAAGGTTTTGCGGTGAAGGAAACATGCGGTCAAAGGAGCTCTCCATGCAGGTGAAACAAACCATCCTTTAGCTGCAAAAACAGAAAAAACCCATCCGAGAAATTGCTACAACATTAGGAGTGGCAAAATCTACAGTTTGGGACATCCTGAGAAAGAAAGCACTGGTGAACTCATCAATGCAAAAAGACCTGGGTGCCCACGGAAGACAACAGTGGTGGATGATCGCAGAATAATCTCCATAGTGAGGAGAAACCCCTTCACAACAGCCAACCAAGTGAACAACACTCTCCAGGAGGTAGGCGTATCAATATCCAAATCTACCATAAAGAGAAGACTGCATGAAAGTAAATACAGAGGGTTCACTGCACAGTGCAAGCCACTCATAAGCATCAAGAATCAAAAGGTTATACTGGACTTTGCTAAAAAACACCTAAAAAAGCCAGCACAGTTCTGGAAGAAGATTCTTTGGACAGATGAAACCAAGATCAACCTCTACCAGAATGATGGAAAGAGAAAAGTATGGCAAAGGCGTCGTACAGCTCATGATCCAAAGCATACCACATCATCTGTAAAACACGACAGAGGCAGTGTGATGGCTTGGGCATGCATGGCTGACAGTGGTACTGCGTCACTAATGTATATTGATGATGTGACACAGGACAGAAGCAGCCGAATGAATTCTGAGGTATTCAGAGCCATACTGTGTGCTCAGATCCAGCCAAATGCAGGAAAACTGATTGGGCGTCTTTTCATACTACAGATGGACAATGACCCAAAACATAAAGTCAAAGCAACCCATGAGTTTATTAAAGCAAACAAGTGGAATATTCTTGAATGGCCAAGTCAGTCACCTGATCTTAACCCACTTGAGCATGCATTTCACTTGTTAAAGACTAAACTTCAGACAGAAAGGCCCACAAACAAACAGCAACTGAAAACCACCACAGTGAAGGCCTGGCAGAGCATCAAAAAGGAGGAAACACAGCGTCTGGTGATGTCCATGAGTTCAAGACTTCAGGCAGTCATTGCCAACAAAGGATTTTCAACCAAGTACTAGAAATGAACATTTTATTTACAATTATTTAATCTGTCCAATTACTTTTGGTCCCTTTAAAAACAGGGAGGCACATGTTAAGGAGCTGAAACTCCTAAACCCTTCACCAATTTTAATGTGGATACCCTCAAATGAAAGCTTAAAGTCAGAACTTCAACTGCATCTGAATTGTTTTGTTTAAAATTCATTGTGGTAATGTCTAGAACCAAAATTAGAAAAATGTTGTCTCTGTCCAAATATATATAGAGCTAACTGTATATACAGAGTCCTGGTGTGGGCGAGGGCAGCTTGCTCAGGTCTGATAATCTTTATTTTTATATAGCGCTAACATATTCTGCAGCGCTTTACAGTTTTTTGCACACATTATCATCACTGTCCCCAATGGGGCTCACAATCTAAATTCCCTATCAGTATATCTTTGGATTGTGGGAGAAAACCGGAGTACCCGGAGGAAACCCACGCACACACGGGGAGAACATACAAAATCCTTGCAGATGTTGTCTTTGGTGGGATTTGAACCCAGGACTAGAGTGCTGCAAGACTGCAGTGCTATCCACTGAGCCACCATGCCGTGATGTATTGTTAATCCAAGAACACTATGTGAAGACAGCTGCACCCAGTAAAATAAGGGATACATCACTGGAATCAGGGTTTCTTTGCCTACATCAGGATGATCTTAGATGAGGTAGCCAAAAACCTGCTGAAATATTACCTTTAATAGTTTCTGCTTTAAAAAAAAAGAAAACAGAATGCATACAGAATGCACACAGATGACAATTGAGAAAAAAATTTAAAAAAAATTGTCCCACTTTTCTGGATGAAACTCTGAACTATTTTTAATATGCTATTGTGAACCTTCCCTCAAGCCAATTTATATAGCTTCAGATGTGCACAAACTACTTGCATTTCATTGGTTTCCAATCTGGGTGGAAAGCAGAGTCCATCAAACTTAACTTTATTCACAAATCTTAAAAGATATGAAGACCTTGATTGGATACTCCAGTGCTGCCCACAAATATTCTAATTAAAAGATAGAATATTTATGATGCGATCCCGTAAAAGGTTAGTCCTCTTTTTTCCTCCTAACACCCACTTCTAGAATAAAGGAGTATAAAATTTGTTGAACGGGTCTGAAAATTGTCCTCTGGAATGTTGCGATTTGGGTTCAGGGTGGGTTAGGGAATTTAAGTAAAGATACTTTGTCTATGTTTTATACTATGGAATTATTATGTTATACATGATATTTAAAAATTGGAAATTCTGTATTTGGAGCTTTTCAATAAAAATGATTTGATTTAGAGAGTGCCAGATGTGA
This sequence comes from Dendrobates tinctorius, assembly GCF_039654945.1. Classification (NCBI taxonomy): domain Eukaryota; kingdom Metazoa; phylum Chordata; class Amphibia; order Anura; family Dendrobatidae; genus Dendrobates; species Dendrobates tinctorius. The sequence continues at coordinate 58,954,064 of NW_027361679.1, forward strand.
CACTACCTCTAGTGAAGCAGCCACTTTTTTAGAGGAACTGCTCCTTCAGAGAAGCAGTCGAAATTGTTTGACTCCCCTAATGCTGGAAATGAGATACTGGACGTTATGAAGTCCCTTCCAACAGGTAGGATGCCTTTGCATAGATGGCCTGTCAAATGATTTATATAAACTCTATATAGAGGAACAGTCTCCAATACTTCTGAAAACTTAACTTTATGAAGGATTTGGGTTGTCTTCCAGCCTTAATGAGGGAAGTACCATTTGATTAACTCAGATATTAAAATTTTTTGCCAAAATACTAAACATAAAACTAAGGGAAGTGATCTTGTATCTGATTATCTGATACACCCAGATCAGACCGGTTTCATGTCTCGTTAGGCCTAAGATACACGCCTCCTATTCTGCCACGAATATAGCCATAACTCAGGTTATGTTGTGTCCCTTGATACTTGTAAGGCCTTTGATTCTGTAGAGTGGCCCTATAACTTTGATGGTACGAAAAAACATCTGATTGCACTCGGACCAATGTTATTCTATGGGGCCACACTCATGTCAGATATTTTCTTTTGCACTTCCGTGTCACAGAAAAAAGAAACGCAGTATATCAAATATTTGGGTTGAAAGTCAATTAATAAATGGAAAAAAAAAAAATCAGATGCGCCATGACAAAATGGGGGAGATGGAGGAATTTCATTCTCCATCTTCTCCTCAAATTGAGCTCAGATTTTCTCATCGAAAGATTATTCGGATGAGAGAACCAACAAATCATGTGCACCTAGCCTAAAGCAACTAACCTGCAGATCACTACTATATCTGCAGGTTAATAGCATCATCTGATGTGACAGCAATACAGTCACCGCTCACAAAACGAAGTGTGGCGGCACCAGACTCACCTCAGCACTGACTGACAGCTGGCTCTGTAGTGAATCAGTGAAACTGCCAATAGTTCATAAAACCATGTAAACTAGACATAGGAAGTGTAACCTCTTTTTGTGTCGTATGACATACATAAGGACACAGAAATTTTAAGTTTGGAAATTGACTTTTTCATAAATGCAAATCTTAAATTTACCACTACTATGAAGTACAAAGTCTCACTTATAATAATAACCCTAAGGATCCCCATACACCGTTTCTGCCAAGATTCACTTTTATGTCTTTCTGCCTCACCTCCTGTGCCCTGGCACCAGCTCTGCTGTCAGATCTCCCATCATCCCTTATGCTGAGCTGCAAGCTAGCAGTGAGCATACCCCAGTAATACCACTGAAACCTCTGCCATGCCTAAAACACGGCCAATCAGAACGGACCGAAATCATTTACATAGACTGCCAAAATGAGATGATAGATTCCCTTTTTGGTACACTCTGCACCACATCTTGACTGAAAAAAAAAAGCAAAATGTAGAAATTTTTGCTAATATATTAAAAAAGAAAAATAAATATCACATGGTCATAAGTATTCAGACCCTTTGCTCAGTATTGAGTAGAAGCACCCTTTTGAGCCAGTACAGCCATGAGTCTTCTTGGGAGTGATGCAGTAAGTTTTTCACACCTAGATTTGAGGATCCTCTGCTATTCTTCCTTGCAGATCCTCTCTGGTTCCGTCAGGTTGGATGTGAACGTTGGTGGACAGCCATTTTTAGGTCTCTCAAGAGATACTCAGTTGGGTTTAGGTCAGGGCTCTAGCTGGGCCATTCAAGAATGGTCACAGAGTTGTTCTGAAGCCACTCCTTTGCTATTTTAGCTGTGTGCTTAGTGTCATTGTCTTGCTGGAAGGTGAACCTTCAGCCAAGTTTCGGCCAGGATTTCTCTGTACTCGGCCGCATTCATGTTTCCTTCAATTGCAACCAGTCGTTCTGTACCTGCAGCTGAAAAACACCCTCATAGCATGATGTTGACACCACCATGTTTCACTTTTGGGATTGTATTGAGCAGGTGATAAGCAGGGCCTGGTTTTCTCCACACATACCGCTTAGAATTATCACCAAAAAGTTCTCCCTTTGTCTCATCAGACCAGAGAATCTTATTTCTCATAGTCTGGGAGTCTTTCATGTGTTTATCAAACTATGCAGGTTTTCACATGTCTGACACTGAGGAGAGGCTTTCATTGGGCCACTTTGCCGTAAAGGCCCAACTGGTGGAGGGCTGCAGTGATAGTTGACTTTGTGGAACTTTCCCTCATCTCCCTACTGCATCTGTGGAGCTCAGCCACAGTGATCTTGAGGTTATTCTTTACCTCTCTCACCAAGGCTCTTCTCCCACGATTGCTCAGTTTAGCTGGATGGCCAAGGTCTAGGAAGACTTCTGGTGGTCCCAAACTTCTTCCATTTAAGGATTATGGAGGTCAATGTGCTCTTAGGAACCTTGAGTACTGCAGAAATTCTTTTGTAACCTTGGCCAAATGTGTGCCTTGCCACAATTCTGTTTGAGCTCCTTGGCCAGTTCCTTTGACCTCATGATTCTCATTTAGTCTGACATGCACTGTGAGGTCTTATATAGACAGGTGTGCCTTTACAAATCAAGTCCTATCAGTTTAATTACACACACTGGACTCCAATGAAGGAGTAGAACCATCTCAAGGAAATGGACAGCATGTGACTTAAAAATGAGTGTCTGAGGAAAGGGTCTGAATACTTTCCGTACCCACTGTATATATATCAGCATGCACAACAGGAGCAGCATGAGCTCTGCTGAATTGAGCCCCGCTCACTCACACTGCAAGCCACGCCCATCCATCAGTTTCTAAAGCTCAGAATTTAGGGAGATTCTGATGTGAAGACAGAAGATTATCAGCCAGAGATCACATGATGAGGAGAGCAGTTCAGGTTATAGCAGGATTTGGCAGAACAAGGCATTTAGTGAAGCACTTACAAAAGGCATTTCGTTCACATGAAAGGTACTTATAAATAAGTGACCAACCCCTTTAAGGCTCTGTAAGGAAATTCAAAGCAAGCTCCAGTAGTAGTAATGATATAAACATACTGAATCTGTTCTCACAAATACCATCTTATCAGAGCGCCTTCCGATTTTTAACATTCTGCCTGAGAATCAGACATATTTCATATGACTCTTCCCTATGAACATAAGACTCTTTAAAAAAGAACCCGTCAAACTTTAAATTCCCCAAAACGTTAATGACAGAAAATCCTTACAAAGGTAAACCAGAGAATCCCGGTGTGACCCCAAAGTGCTGCTTCAGCAGGAAGAGATTTGTTTTGAAATTGATTCTTTAAGTGCACTGGGGAATGACGATGCACTTACAGGTCCTCAACCTCCACTGTATTCCCTGAATAACAGCGCTCTCTCCTGACTAATTGATAGATCAGTGACTAGTGTACCAGAGCAAAAGACTTGTCAATCAACCAAGGAAAAGTGTTGCTAGTTCAAGAGGAGGAGTGCAATGGAAGCCAAGTAGCTATCTATATGTGCATTGTCACACCTCAACGAAGTACCAGACAACTTCACAACACAATTTCTTGCTGTAGAAGCAACACTCCTGGCTTCTCTCTTAAAGGGCAACAATGTCATAATGGTTTGGGTGGAAGGGGTAAACATTTGAGAGGTTTCCTTTAAGATGTAGCTAAAACTTTAGAGACAGAAAAACATTTGAGAAAATCAAGAGGCAATAACACAATACTAGATAGAAAATAAATGCAGACAACAGGCTCCTTGATACTCCACAACTGGCCATGGTTGTGGTCAAAAAACTACCAAGTGATCCTGTGCCTTCTGTTGTAATAGAAAAAGCAGTTTGCCTTTTTAAAGTCATACCTATTGCCTACATATCCAAATGCTGAAGACTTTAAGAAAGCATCTAAAAAACTTATCCTTCTTGAATTCGGGTCTTTTGACATTCTTTCAGGGTTCTCGGTACTAAAAAATTTAAATAAAAAAAAAAGTTGTAAAAGAATATGCCATTGCCATGGATGTTGTATGCATTATGGTTTTAACCAGTCATTTAACCTCTTAAGGACATACCCATTTTGAGCCATTAGGACAAAGCATTTTTTCTTTACAATAGAAAAGAATTCTGAAACATTTTTATACATACGGTACTATTTTTTAAAACAAAAAGTTCCATAATCAGTTTGATACAGTAACGTTATTCTGCTGGTCAATAACAATGATACAAAATTTCTTTATATTTTACTTCTTTTCTACAAAAAGAAAGATATTTAGGTGGCCAGTTTTGGAGACACGGTATGTTTCTACGTTCAGTATTGGCAGTATTGGGGTTCATTTTCTCCTGTTACCCTTGGGGAAAAAAATGGGGGCAAAAAGATCATTGTTGTGAAAAAAAATGATTTTTTTATTTTTACGGCTCTCCGTTATAAAACTTCTAGATAAGTTCCTTAGGGGGTCTACTTTCCAAAATGGTGTCACTTAAGGGTTTAGGCACATCAGGGTCTCTCCAAGCGCAACATGGCATCCAATCTCAATTCCAGCCAATTTTGTATTGAAAAGTCAAAGGGCGCTCCTTCCCTTCCGAGCTCTGCCATGAACCCAAACAGTGGTTTACCTGCATATATGGGGTATCAGCGTACTCAGGACAAATTGTATGACAACTTTTGGGGTCCAATTTCTACTGTTACCCTTCGTAAAATAAAACAAATTGGATCTGAAGTACATTTTTTGTGAAAAAAGTTAAATGTTCATTTTTTTTATTTTTTTTTAAACATTCCAAAAATTCCAGTGAAGCACCTGAAGGGTTAATAAACTTCTTGAATGTGGTTTTGAGCACCTTGAGGGGTGCAGTTTTTAGAATGGTGTCACTTTTGGGGATTTTCTATCACATAGAGCCCTCAAAGTGACTTCAAATTTGATGTGGTCCCTGAAAAAAATTGTTTTGTAAATTTTGTGGTGAAAATGAGAAATCGCTGGTCAACTTTTAACCCTTATAACTTCCTAGCAAAAACAAATTTGATTGCAAAATTGTGGTGACGTAAAGTAAACATGTGGGAAATGTTATTTATTAACTATTTTGTTCGTGATGACAGCGCCATACTGCTGCTGCTCTCGGTACAAACGCACCTCCCACAGAGCAGTACTAGTACGGCGAAGGTCGAGAAAGGGTTAAGGAATCCTTTTCACATGTACTGGGAAAACCAACCATTTTACATAAACCCTAATACCAGGAAATACTAACCTATCAGCTGTCGACTTCTTATTTTCAGACATCTGCAGAATACTGGGAGATTTAATCAAGTTTGTTTTTTCTTGAAAAACTATAAAAGAAAATGAAGCAACATGCTTTCTTTAGGATTTGTACATGAAAATAATTAAAGAAATAAAAGTAAAAGAAGAAGATCTTCATTTAAGATGCAAACCTTTTTCAACAAAACCACAAAAAAAATTGCACTCTAAAAGCAAATAGAAGGTGTAATTACTTTATGGCTATGTGCCCAGGATTTGACTTTTTGACATTGTGTATTTTTGTGTCAAAAACAAGCATTTACAATTTCACTAAAGCGGATAAGATTTATAGAAATCTCATGCCCACTGTTTTATTCTTTGTTTTTTACTCCGCGTAAACCTCGTTTTAAATATAGCAACAACTGAGCCTATAAATCAAGTAATTGGGTGCTAATAACATCCCTAATTCAATTGCACACTATACACTCAAGCAGTATAGTGCATGTACATAGTAAAACATAGTGAATGTTTTTAATACCTGAACTCCAGAGAGACAGTGTGAAGAGTGATGGTGGGTAGATGTGCCGTTCCCCATCACCCAGATGCGCGTTTCACCCTGAGCTTCTTCCGGGGCATTTCTGGGTGAGGGAGGGCGGCCCCTTTAAACTGTGCAGGGGCCAATGGATATCCAGAAGGGCCATGCATTTAATACTGGGACACTTTTTGAGTGTTTCATGTGTTTCAAATATGCAACAAGTCAATTTGTGATACAGGTCTGCTGAGTTTTATGTGCAGATTTTTCACATGGACTTGCACTAGATGCAGAAAATCCACAAGTAAAAAAAAAAGAGCATGAATTTTTTTTAGCCAGTTTCAGCTGCTGAAATGCATAAAAAACAAGTGTAATTCACACATTACTGGATCCATAAAGTTTTGCCTAAGACGAATACCCATGTGTCAAAAACATAGCAGGTTAGTTTAAAACATGACAAACCAAGAAGTCAAAAACATGATAAAAACTTACGGCAATTTAAAAAAAAAAAAAAAAAAAAAAAAAAAAAAAACAAGCACTGAAAAAAAAGCAACCACCAACGCAATAGGTGCAGAAAACATCAAGACATACTGCTCATCTTGGGAAAGGAGCCTAAGAATATTCCACTTTAAAATCCGCAACCTCAAAACATAGGCTCTTTTCCCAAGATGACCGGTAAGAGTACTCCGCTTTAAGCAAAAACCAAATCTTCAGTTTAAAATAATTTAAAGGGTAAAAAAAAAATCATTTTCAAACCATCTGAACCTTTACTTTTTATGTTAAAGTTCTGAAAAACCCTTAGATCAATAGTTTTGCTGCTATTTCATTGTCTTACTAGGAGTTCGAGTCCGTTTAGCTTCCACAGGTGTAGACGATGACAAAACAGTTTTCTTCTTAAAAGGAGAAACCCTTCCACTCAAACTGAAGCCTCGTTCTTCCTCCATCACAAATGTAGTTTCGGGTCTGTGTTTGAGAAAGAATTGTACAGTTAAAAAAAAAAAAAAAATCTGCATAAAGCATGGATTTTTGTGAGTACTCACCGTAAAATCCTTTTCTCCGAGACGCTCATTGGGGGACACAGATACTGTGGGGACACAGATACTGTGGGTGTATGCTTCTGCCGCTAGGAGGCTGACACTAAGTGAAAAAAAGAGGTTAGCTCCTCCTCCGCAGTATACACCCTCGCCCCTATTGCGGGCGGAAATCAGTTTGGTGCCAAAGCAGTAGGAGGACAAAAAATCAGCCTTAATACAGGTACAACATGTCCAAAGGAAAACACCACCCTTATATCAAATAAGTAAACACATTCATTTAAACAAGAGCCAACTGGCTAATAGGGTGGGTGCTGTGTCCCCCAATGAGCGTCTCGGAAAAAAGGATTTTTACGGTGAGTACTCACAAAAATCCATGCTTCTCCTTCGTCTCATTGGGGGACACAGATACTGTGGGACATCCTAAAGCAGTCCCTGGGTGGGAGATTGACTCACCGATCCAAGCTACATGCACCTCCTGTTTAAAGGTGCGCCACCGTTGCTTGGAGACTCCTTCTACCCAGGCTTGCATCCGCCGAGGCCTGAGTATGGATATTATGTTTGGCAAATGTGTGCAGGCTGGACCAGGTTGCTGCCTTGCAAACCTGTTCTCTCGAAGCCTGGTGCCGAAGCGCCCAAGAGGCGCCCACCGACCGGGTAGAGTGCGCTGTGATCCCTGCCGGAATCAGTGTGCCTCTAATGCAGTAGGACTCCTGAATAGTCAAACGAATCCATCTGGCTATGGTTGACTTTGCGGCAGCAAGTCCCTTCCTGCGTTCTTCAGGGAGCACGAACAGCGTGTCCGTCTGAGGAAAGGGTGCCGTCCGTGACATGTACCTCCGCAGGGCTCTTACCAGGTCTAACGTGTGAAGAGCCTTCTTCCACACGGTGCATCGGTGCTGGACAAAATGAAGGCAAAGCAACATCTTCATTGATGTGACAAAGAGGACACGACCTTCGGCAGAAAAAGAGGGGCTGGTCTGAGGACCATCTTATACCTATGGAAAGTGAGGAACGGAGCTTGGCAGGATAGAGCCGCCAGCTCTGAAACCCGCCTGATGGAAGTGATGGCCACTAGGGGAACAACTTTCCAGGAAAGGTACCTCAAAGCGATATCCTGAAGCGGTTCCAATGGAGCTTCCTGCAGAACACTTAGGACCATGTTAGGAACCCAGGCGTCCATCGGCGCCATATAGGGAGGTATCAAGTGGGACACTCCCCGGATGAAAAGTTTTCACCTGCAAATTGGTAGCAACCCTGCACTGGAACAGGACGGATAAGGCCAACATTTGTCTCCTGCGGAAACCTGGGGCAAAGCCCGAGTCTAATGCTCTACTGACTGAGCATCCGGGCTCTCTGAGCCCGACTGGAGAAAAACCAAGATGTTGGAGATCGAGAATCTTAGCGGAGAAACACCGCGGCCTCGACATCAAGCAAAGAACACCTTCCAGGTGTGGTGGTAAATTCATGCTGAAGCAGGCCTCCGGGCTCTAATCGTTGTAGCGACCACCTTGCTCCCGAACCCTGCCTGGGTTAGAATCCAAGATTCAACGGCCCTGCCATCAAACACAGGGTCCATGAGTTCGGGTGGCAAATTAGCCCTTGAGACGGTAGATCTGGGCGCTCTAGCAGGCGCCCAGGAACATCGGCGAGCAGCTGCCTTAGATCTGCGTACCACGCTCGACGGGGCCAGTCTGGGGCCAGCAGAATCGCCGGCCCCCCTTCCGTCTTGATCCCTTTGCTGACTCTCGAGAGTAGTGGCAGTGTGGAAAATAGATATGGGAGGCGATACTGGTTCCATGGTAGAACCAACGCGTCCACCGCGAATGCCTGCGGGTCCCTGGCCCGAGCGACATATGTGGGCACCTTGGCATTCACTCTGGAAACCTATCAGGTCCGCATCCGGAGCTCCCCACAGTTGACAAATCTGTTGAAGAACTTCGGGATGTAGAGACCACTCTCCGGATGCAAGACCCTGCCGGCTGAGGAAGTCTGCCGCCCAATTTTCCACGCCCGGGATGTGGACAGCTGAAATCACCGAGTGGTTTGCTTCGGCCCATTGAAGAATGTGCTCCACCTCGCGCATGGTTGTTCTGCTGCGGGTTCCCCCCTTGACAAATTATGTAAACCACCGCCCTGGCGATGTCCGATGGAATCCGGATGGGGCGGCCTGCTAGAAAGTGATGAAACTTCTGCAGAGCCAGCCGAATTGCTCGTATCCCCAATAAGTTGATCGGGAGGCGTGCCTCCTGTGGCGACCACCGTTTCTGGGTTGTGTGGTGGCGAAACACCGCTCCCCAACCGAGGAGACTGACATTGATTGTCGTTATCAGCCCATGACATGGGGGGAAAGGTTTCCCCTAGGCCAGAGAAGAACTGGTTATCCACCATCCGAACGACTGCCTGACTTGAGAGGACAGTTTGCACCGCCGATCGAGCGTGAAAGGATTCTTGTCCCAGGCTGACACGAGGCGTGCTGCAGGGGGTGAAGGATGGAACTGGACGAAAGGTATCGCTTCGATTGCTGCCACCATTTTCCATAGGATCCTTATCGCAGATCGGATGGTATGAGGGACTGGTTGGCGTAGTGTCCGGACTCCCTGCCAGAGACTAGCGCCCTTTCCTGAGGGAGAATTATCAACCTTCAGCAAGCGTCGAAGATCATTTCTAGGAAGGAGATCCTCTGAGCTGGCACAAGGGATGATTTCTCTGCATTGACCAACCATCTAAGCGGCAAGAGTATCTAGCGTGATGTTGACACCTTCCTCACATGCCCGTATTGACGGGCCCTTGACCAAGAGGTCATCCAGATAAGGCAAGATGAGTATGCCTCGAGAATGTAGTGTGGCCCTGACAATTGCCATAACCTTTGTGAACACTCTAGGAGCCGTGGCTAGCCCGAAGGGTAGCGCTACGAACTGCAAATGCTGAACGCTGATGGCGAAGCGTAGCCGCCTCTGCGGAGGAGGAAAAAATGGGAATATGCAGAAATGCGTCCTGGCTGTCAATTGAGGCCAAGTATTCTCACTGCTCCATGACCGCTATGACTGAACGGAGACTCCATCCGGAAATGTCTTATCCTGATGAATTTGTTCAGAAGCTTCAGGTCCAAAAAACAGGCCTGACAGACCCATCCTTTTTGGGAACCGCAAAAAGGTTGGAATGAAATCCCTGAGCTCCTCTGTGTTCCGGCACTGGAACAATGACTCCATTGTGAAGGAGCGACTTGATGGCTCCCAATAGAGCCCTTACCAGGGTATCCACCCTGGGAAGCCGGGAAAGAAAAAAACATCTTGGAGGGTATCTGAAAAATTCTATTTTGTAACCGGTGGACACCCAATTCTTTTACCCATGCGTCGTGAGCGATGTTGGCCCAGACGTGGTGAAAACAGAGTAGGCGGCCGCCCACTTTGCTGGTGTCGTCTGGTAAAGACCTCGAGTCATTTGGCCGATGATCCTTAGGATCTGGGTCCCCTCGATCTGGCCTGTTGAGCACGCATTCTCCCCAATGAGGTGGTGGAATTGGGCCCCGTAGTCCACCCGGAGTCTTTTAACGCATGACCCCGGACCGGTCTCCTATTCGGGTCCCGGACCAGGCTCAGGTTGCTTAGCGGCCACCACCTGACCAATGCAGTCACGTCCGGCCTAGAATGGCCGGTGGCACTGCGAAAGGCCCGAAGACGTGCCTGAACCGGGTGACGGAAAAAACGATTTAACCTTCTGTTGAGGGAGAAACCCGCTCTTTCCTACTGTGGAGTCGGAGATAAATTGATACAAAAATTGGCGGCCGCACTGATAAGGCAGGGAAGTCAAGGACTTCTTGGAAGTAGAATCAGCCCGCCATGTCCTCAACCACAGGGCTCTTCAGATAGAGACTGCATTAGCGGCAGCAAGTGCTGAACAATTGGCTGCCTCCAAAGACGCATTCAATCCATAATCTCCGGCTATCGCCATCTGAAATGTGACCTCCGAGATCTCTGCATGTAGATCCTGCTCCTGCGCGACCTTGTTTAATGTTTCTATGATATCATAGCCTTGGCTACCCAAGTTGCTGCAAACGAGGGAGCGAGTGCAGACCCTGACGCCTCATATACTGAACGACCTAGGCTCTCAATAAGGCAGTCCGTGGGATCTTTAATCAAGGAAACCCTAGGGACAGATAACAGGGTCTTAGTGGCCAGGTGTGAAACCGGAGGATCCACTATCGGGGATTCCATCCATTGTTTACGGAGGTCCGGAGCAAACGGATAACGTTTCGAGTGCCTTTTAACCTGAGAAAAATGCAATTTTGGACGTTCTCTGTGCCACTGCACTATGTCCTCAAACTCAGGGTGAGAGGAAAAAATTCTGTGCAGCCGCTTCACCCGTTTACATGCCACTTTACGTCCCGTAGCCGCTGCGGTATCATCCTCAATCCCCAGGGTCTGATTGATGGCTTCTATGAGGCTGTCCAGTGTTTCACATGACCCTGGAGTGTCCAGGTCCATGGGCTCGTCTGAGTCGCAATCTGAGGTCTGCTCGCTATCAACCACTGGTGACGGGGAGCGAGAAGCAGATCTTACGGATGCCAAAGGCACCGGATGGACTGGGCGACACCGTGTGGATTCGTTTCCCCCGGGTCTGCCTGGAGTGAGGGTGGCCCCTGCAGGCCAGAGGCTCCTGTGAGGTGGAGGTTCCCTCTAAAGGCAGCGAGACACTGTCCCTGCCCCTATCTGGGGCTTGAAGGGATTCTATTGCTCTCATAAGCGACGCCATGTACTGTGACAGTGATCGGGCCCACTCCGGGGCATTTGACACATTGGTCGCGGAGGAGGGATCCTGGGCGCGTTTTGATTCGCAGGCTTCGCATAAATGCTGCTCTGCGCCCACGGAAACGCAGCCCGACAAGAGATGCATGCCGCGTAAAAGAACATGTGCGTCTTTGCTTTTGTTCGGACATGCTGTATCTGTCCGCTGCTGGGGATATGGGGAGGAGGTAGCCTCTCGGGCAGCACTTACCCCAGTCCTGCGCCCCCCCGTCCTGGATGCCTCCTTTAAATCGCGCGCCGACATCTGTGGCGTGCACCAGCCTGTAAAATCGCTCTAGGGGCGGTACTCCCACCTTGCGGCCTAGCCCGTGCTCCGAAGCCGGGGCCTCGATTTTTACCGCCGCCGAGTGCGGGGCAGGCTGCCGGAAGTGACACGCGGCCCCGAGGGCGGAACTTCCGGCCGAAGCCGCGGCCTCAAAGTGGTGCTACTGACCGGCGCAGTGTTCCTGTCCTGACGGATCCAGCCCTTCTCTTGCATGGCTAGTGGACACCGCGAGGCGTGCTGCGGCTGTGGGCTCCAGCCCGAAATCTTCGCAGGAGCCCTCCCCGACCCTCTCCTCACCGATGATCTTCTTCAGCCTGAGCGCAGGTATGTGAGGGGGTCTTTGATAAAAAATAGGACGGTGCAGGCACCCTAGCTCCATCTAACCCCTTCAGGGGGTGAGGAGAGGGACCGTCCGCCACCTTGCAGCACCGCCGTCTAGCGTTGGTGGAGCAGTGGGGGCCGCACAGACTAGTCTTGTGCCTCTGTGCAAGCCCATGGTTTCAATACCTAGGGGTGGACAGGGCTAAGTCTGGCATAATGTCCCACGTCGCGGGAGAGGATACGTGGAGGGATACTCGCACGTGGTCGCCCGTTGATGGTTTGGGGAAATCGGATCCTTTCAATAGGATGCGTTGCCCCTGTCTTATCTTCATAAAGTAAAAAACAAAGAAAAAAATAGATGTCTGGGGAAAAGTCCCAGAGATGTCCCTCGGTGCGGGAAAGGATACGCGGAGACGATACTCAACGCGTGCTTGCCCGTTGATGGTTTGGGGAGATCGGACCCTTTCCATAGGATCCGTCGCCCCTGTCTCATCTTCATAGTAAACTAGAAAAAAATAGTCTGGAGAGATCCAGACTGTGTGTGCCTCCATAGGACACTAAGCAAAAACTGATTTCCGCCCGCAATAGGGGCGAGGGTGTATACTGCGGAGGAGGAGCTAACCTCTTTTTTTCACTTAGTGTCAGCCTCCTAGCGGCAGAAGCATACACCCACAGTATCTGTGTCCCCCAATGAGACGAAGGAGAAAGCACATTTATATTTGGGAAGTACTCATTTTTCAAAATATGGTGTTTACGTCATATAAACACATAGTCCAGATTTACCATGCTTTTTGACCATTTTCTTAATAAATGTATGGGACATTTTTATTACTGAGTAAATCATGGTATTTGAGCCATTTTTCCACAACATTTTGATGTCCTTTAATTCCTTCATAACATTTGACATAACTATGTGTAGATCAGGTAGGGGTTCCCACAAAATGTCGTAAAGTTACGGTATATCATAACGATCATGGGGGAAAAAAAAAAAAAAAAAAAGACACTGTCCGAACAAAGTGCTGCCAGGAGCTCGACTTAAGTTGATCTTCGGCTGTCACAGCATTTAGAAGACTGGCAGAGGACGGGGACTCGCTCTTCCACCCCAGTGACGCAGTCGCAGGCTGCAGAAGGATATCATAGCAGGCTGCAGAAGGATATCATAGCAGCAACCAGAGTTCAAATGACAATTTCCGGGTCTGCCAGCCACAGTGGCCTGTTAGTGCCTTTTAGACTATGCTCCTGGCATGATCTATGTCAGTTTAAAACTGACCGGTATAATGCATTGCAGTACACGTGTGTTCCAATGCATTATAGCAATGATCAGAGTAACAAGAGGTTAAAGTCCCAGAGGGACAAATTACATAAGAAAAAGAAAAAATCAAAACCTAATAAACAAAAAAAAAATTCTATAGGCAGAAAAATAGGAAAATTATAATTGTCAAACACTTTTTTATCTTTGTTATTGTTGCCAAACATAAAAACAGATATTTGCTACTGATGTAATCGTACTGCAATAAATAGCACACTAAGAGGATTCTGACAGTGCAGCAAGCACAGTACACTGGCTTGCTAAAATATTTATTCACTCCCCTTGGCTTTTTATCCATTTTGTTACATTACAACCAGTGTTTAAACATTTTTGTAATCCAAATTGTTTGTGCTTCATCTGCACTAAATAGTCAACGTTAGTACAGTGAATTGAGGAAAATAAAAGCCTAAATTAAATATATGCGATCAAATTGTAATGCTGCTGCAGTGCAGTATAGCGCAACCTCCACCAGGGGGTGCTGGTTAGGGTAGAGAGGTTGCGCACACACAGCATAACAACACTGAGCAGCAGCACAGGTATCACAGGTAACGAAAAAGTGGTCAGACAAGCCGAGTCATACACTGTCAGGAGCAGAATCAAAAGGTCACAGCAATGCACGTAGTCAGAGACAACCCAGATGTCAGCCTAACGGGAACGTGGTATCCAAAACGTAAGACGTAGTCAGAGTACAAGCCAGCGAGTCAAAGCCAGTCAAGGAACGAGGTATCAGGGACGGAAAACAAGAGGCGGAGTTCAGAGATCAGGCCGAGCCATACACTGTAATAGAACCACCAGAAGCACACTAAGTCAGGGATAGGGAACGGGTCACACACAAATACGGGAAGTCAGAGGCAGAAGGATCACTAGGGTATACGGGTCAGAGGCTCTAGCCTGGAAGCATGAATTGTAGCTGACACTGGCAAGCAGGCTGCAGAGGACTGAAATAGCCCAGCCTGCTCCAAAACGAGGCAGAGGGGAATAACCCCCCGTAGTGAAATATGTATATGTATGACTAGCAGTAATTAACTTTTGTCTTAGGCTGCAGCTCTCCACACAGGTCATGACCTCATGTTATCCTGAGAAGGCGGTCTCCTGTCTCCAATCTCACCAGGGGACTTTCCTGAGAACCACACAGTGGTTATATTTCACACCTTTTGAAGAGCTGCAAACTGGAGAACAACACTAATCTGTCTATGAGAAAAGTTACACAAAGAGTTTCAGAGAAAAAAATAATGTATTCATTGGTAAAATAGCCATGGTCCAGTAACAAACCAGCAATTAGAATATTAACATGAGAGGCTTGTCTAGAAATTGGATTCCCAATTCACATCCATAAATTAGGCTTACACAAAAAAAAGTTTTCACATTTGGGGGGCAGCATGGACAGCTGATGTGCTCCATTTCATATTCCACCCCTCCCTCTGGGACAGAATAACAGACTGCAAAGTTCAATATTTCTGTAATGTTTTCTCCCTTTTATTTTATCGCTGTTTTGCATATTTGTATGTCACTTTATTTCCATTTTTATATCCTTTTATTGTAACCACTGTACCTTTTAAATTAAAGCTTAAAACTTTAATAAGTCTGAACCTTGTTGCTCTAAAGAATCCATATCCTTAGAAAGTGTGTGCGCCTGGTGATTAGCACATAGTAGTAGTAGTATTTCCGGGATTCATCACCCGTGTGTTCGGTGAGTGGTGGCAGCGTGTATGAAGCCGGGTGTGTGGTCTGTGTCGGGGTGTGATTTATGCTCCCACTGCAGCCTAGAACAGAAGTCAAATGGTGGACTGAATGAGAGGAGATAAATTAACCCTTGCAGGCACAACCCCAAGTCATGTGCTGAGAAGTGGGTACGTGACAAACTGGTGGCAGCGGTGGGATAACCAAGATAAGCCCCCCTGCGATTGTGATATCCGTGTGCTGGTTTTCATGACACCTCCACATGACCAGTCTAGAGAGAAGATATCAGAAAACAAACCCCGGACTGGACCATCACAGTACACCCCTCTCAATGGGGGCCACAGGACCACCAGGCTTCCCTGGACAACGAGAGTGAAAGGTCCGGCCCAACCGATCAGGATGGACCGAATGTGCCTGCACCCATGATCCGTCCTCAGGACCGTAACCTTTCCAATGGACTAATGAAGTGAACAGCGGAGCATACGAGAATCCACCACCCGTTCCACCTTATACTCGGTCTGGCCATCCACCACAACAGGCGGCAGGAGCGAAGGGGAGACACCTGAGGAAGGCCCCGACGGCTTCAGAAGCGCCTTATGGAATACATTGGGGATCCGCAACGACGGAGGCAAGTGCAGGCGAAAGGCCACTGGATTAACCACATCTAAAATTTCATAAGGGCAAATAAACTGGGGACCCAACTTAGAGGGAATCCGCAATCTAATATTTTTGTGGATAACCATACCTTATCCCCACCACTTGGTAAGATGGCCCCACAACGCCTCCCCAATGTTTCTCTGAACCTCCCTCCAGATCTCCCCCAACCGCAGAAAGGTCGAATGAGCCCCTGGACACCACGAATCCAGCTGGGAAAACTCACCAAAGTGAAGGTGAAACCCATAGTTGCAGAAGAACGGGGAAGTACCAGTCGACTGGGACACGATTATTGAAAGAAAATTCAGCCATGGGTACCGAAGAGCACCAATCATCCAGTCTGGACTTGGCAAGACATCGCAATTTCTGCTCCAAAGACTGATTGGTCCTTTCAGGGGATCTCCTAGGGATTCCTGCACTTGCAGCGGATTATGGGTAAGCTATAAAAGCTTACGTGGGTTATAGCAAATTGAATTGCACTATGCACTCTATGTCCCTTACTTCAAGTCAGTCTCTCCATTATATGGGCTCATAGATGTGGGATTGTGGTTGCCTCTAGTTTATCTCCCACCATTAATTTGGGATTTGGATGTTTCGCCCCCGCACATTTCGTCCCCAGCATTTGGCCCCCAGGATGTTTCGCCCCCGCATATTTCGCCCCCAGCAGTCCCCACTCCCCAGCATTTCGCCCCCGGCAGTCTCACCCCAAAAGTTTGCCCCCGGATCCGGCGGGGGGGTCCTGGGGTCAGAATCAGAGCGCTGAGGGATTTGCCCCAACTTCTGTACAGGAGATCTCTTTAAGAGAGCCTGGTGTCAGTACCAGAGCATTTGAAGGCAATTGCCCTGACTTCCATACCGGGGATCCCTTTAAGAGGCGCCTTGGGTCAGAACCAGAGCGCTGGATGGATTTGCCCTAACTTGCATACCATTGATCCATGGGAGGGGAGGGATTCATTTCTGTAATGTGCTCTGTGCCCCTTTCTGGGGGGCAGACAATGGTTGGGAGCTTATGTTCCTGGGGATGCTAGATTTCTCCCACCATGTCCGTGTCTGCTGAGGTGTCATGCAGTGAGAAAACTGTTGGTCATAGCAACCAATCACAGCTCAGCTACTTTTAACCAGCTCTGGTGAAATGAGAGCTGCTTAGTGATTGTTTGCAAGGAAAACTGTTGATCATAGCAACCAATCAGAGCTGAGCTTCTTTTGAACAGCTCTGGTGAAATGAAAGATGCTTCGTGATTAGTTGGTGATACACACATACATACATTCATTTTTATATATAGAGATTGCTTTTTGCCTTGTTTATTTTTTCACGGCATTCACTAAATGGGTTAACTAGACAGTTTTATAGAGAGGGTCATTCCGGACGTGGCAATACCAAATATGTGTACTTTTATGGGGGTTTTTTTATTTCCATAAATGTATTTATTGGAAAAATATTTTTTTTTCTTTATTTAGGGATTTTTTTAAAACTATTTTTACACTTTAAAATATATTTACATTGTCCCAGTATGGGACATCACTATATAATGTCAGATCGCTGATCTTAAGGGTCTGTCACACTAAGAGATATCGCTAGCAATATCGCTATAACGAGTGACGTTATAGCGATATTGCTAGCGATATCGCTATGTCTGATACTTACCTACAACCCGCTCCCCCGCTGGTTATCGCTGATCGCGCGAGAACGTTCAGGACTGTTTCTCGTCGTCAGCTTCCTGTGGCGCTTCCTGCTGTGATGACGAGCGACGCGTGGAGCCGGGCGGGAGGACGCAGGATCGCCTGGTGTGAAAGGTAAGTAGCGATCCCCGTCCCCAGCGATGTCGCTAGTGAGATCTGCCTATGTGGCAGCTCACTAGCGACCACTTAGCGATGTACCAGCGATCCTGACCGCGTCATATCGCTGGTCGGGATCGCTGGTACATCGCTAAGTGTGACAGTACCTTTACACTCTGCACTGTAGTTTCAAATCAGCAATCTGACAGGCAATTAAGGAGGCATGCTGGCACCTGCTCTCAGCAGGCACTCACAAGCCACCTTACCTGCAGAACTCCAAAGGACCTCGTGGCCATCTTGGTGTCGGGGATCTAATATGGAGACCATAACTACACTGCGATAGCATCCCAGTGTGCTGATGGGAGGTGCGCAGGGAGCCCCTTTTCTATGCGATGCTTATCCATGCCGCTGTCACTACTGACAGCGGCATCAGAAGGGTTAAATGCTCATGATCGGTGCTAGCACAGATCATGGGCGCTGCTGCAGGGTGTCAGTTGCCACATACAGCCGACACCCGCACATGATCGCCGTTGCGCTCAGCGTGAGGCCAGCGCAATAATAGCGCTGCTCTCGGCACAACCGCACCTCCCACAGAGCAATACTAGTACAACGAAGGTCGCAAAGGGGATAAGGAATCCTTTTCACATGTGCTGGGAAAACCAACCATTTTACACATATCCCAATACCAGGAAATACTAACCTTTCAGCTGACTTCTTATTTTCAGACATCTTTTGCGGAATACTGGTAGATTTAATCAAATTTGTTTTTTCTTGAAAGACTATAAGAGAAAATGAAGCTGTAAATACGCTTTCTTTAGTATTTGTACATGAAAATAATTAACAAAGAAATAAAAGTAAAAGAAGCAGATATTCATTTAAAAGGCAAACCTTTTTCGGCAAAACCACAAAAAAATTGCAGTCTAAAAGAAATGTGTAATTACTTTAAGGCTATGTGCCCAGGATTGGATATCAGTGAGTGTTTGACATTGTGTGTTTTCTGTCAAAAACAAGCATTTACAATTTCACTAAAGCGGATGGGATTTATAGAAATCTCATGCCCACTGTTGTATTCTTTGTTTTTTACTTAGCGTAAACCATATTTCAAATATAGCAACAACTGATCCTACAGAAGTAAACAACTAGGTTTAAATCAAGAGATCCAAAAAGTTTATTGGATAATTACATAAATATAAAAACCATAAATAAAGCTAGATCCATATCTCACTCAACACCCAGTAGGGGGAACTCCAACATCTATCCTCCTAAAAATAGTAAATACAAAGAGCAGGTATTAAATATAACAAAAATCTATGGTGAGCATAGTGCAGCACTAAGGTAGATAAATAATGCCCAATCCAATGGCATCATAAAACCACTATAAATCAAGTAATTGGGCGCTAATAACATCCCTAAATCATTTGCACACTATACACTCAAGCAGTATAGTGCATGTACATAGTAAAACATAGTGAATGTTTTTAATACGTGAATTCCGGATAGATAGTGTGAAAAGAGTGATGGTGGGTAAGTGTTCCAGAAATAAAGGCTAATGTTGTTGAAATTGCTAAATACTTCCGTAATAATCATTTTGCTGCAGCAGCTCTGAAAAGGATGGGTGGAACCAAGCTAACGCTCCCACAAGATGTTAGATGGAACTCTGTGGTGGACTGTTTTGAGCAGTATATCAAAAACTGGCCTATTCTGATGACACTTTGTGAAGAAAATCGAGATAAAATAGATGGCACTGTCACGGCCAAAATCCTCAACATTGGGCTTAAGAGAAGTGTTGAACATATGCTGAGCTTCCTGAAACCCATCTCTCAAGTTTTAAACAAAATACAGAAAAATAGCTGTTTTATTGCGGATGCTGTTGAATTTGGAAGGAACTGAGTGAACACTTAAAAACAGAACTACACATGGACAGAATTAAATTACAAGCAGTAAACAAACGAATGGGACAAGCACTGACTCCAGCTCATTTTTTGGCAAATATTGTCAATATCCAATATCAGGGTCAAAACCTAAGTGCTGAGGAAGAGGAGTTAGCTATGACATGGGTATCCAGCAATCATCCATCTTTAATGCCAACTATAATAAACTTCAGAGCTAAGGGGGAACCATTCAAGAAATATATGTTTGCTGAAGATATTTTAAGGAAGGTCACACCAGTAAACTGGTGGAAGTCACTTAAGCGCTTGGATTTAGAGACTGTTCAAGTAATGATTTCACTTTTAACAGCAGTAGCTTCTTCTGCAGGCATTGAAAGAATATTCTCTTCCTTTGGACTCATTCATTCTAAATTGAGAAATCGGTTGGGACCCAATAAAGCAGGAAAGCTTGTTTTTCTTTTCCAGATTATGAATAGGAACAAAGAAGAAGATGATGATGAAGATGACGACAAGTGAGCTACAGAGGACAGCAGGGACAGTAGTATTTAAGTTTTTCATGTGTCGGCTGGGCTGACAGTCTAAGTTTCTTAAAATATATATATATTTTGTTTAGCCAAATTAGTTAACAAACATGGATGTTTGTTTAAGCAAATAACTTATGCTGTAATGTTATTGTTTCAGTTGAATAAATCTATTTAAATTGTTATTAAGGTCAGGATTATTTTTCTCCTTCCTAAGTACAACAGAACAGTGGTGTCCAAATATGAATGATTAACCCATTAAACTGGGGAGAAAAAAGTAATATAAAAAGTGATTCTAAAAATCTTCATCTACTTGCATGTTAAAGTAGCAAGAACTAGTTTAGGTAGAAACTTTGATTTAAATCAAGCCTTACTGACTAGTGATTTAAATCGTGATTTAAATCAGTTAGATTTAAATGAAATCCACCCTGGCAGGGGCCAATGGATATCCAGAAGGGCCATGCATTTAATACTGGGACACTTTTTGAGTGTTTCATGCGTTTCAAAATATGCAACAAGTCAATTTGTCATACAGGTCTGCTGAGTTTTATGTGCAGATTTTTCACATAGACTTGCACTAGATGCAGAAAATCCACAAGTAAAAAACTAGCATGATTTTTTTGTAGTGAGTTTCCGCTGCAGAAATGCATCAAAAAACAAGTGTAATTCACACATTAGTGGATCAATAAAATTTTGCCTAAGTATAATCGTATCAAAAACATAGCAGGTTAGTTTAAAACATAACAAATAAGTCAAAAACACGATAAAAACTTACTGCAAGTTAAAAAAAAAATGCACTGAAAAAAAGCAACCACCAACGCAGCAGGTGCAGAAACGCTGCAGAAAATCCGCAACCTCAAAACATAGGCTCTTTTCCCAAGATGACCGGTAAGAGTACTCCGCTTTAAGCAAAAACCAAATCTTTAGATTAAAATAATTTAAGGGGTAAAAAAACAAATCATTTTAAGACCATCTGAACCTTTACTTTTTTATGTTAAAATTCTGAAAAACCCTTAGATCAATAGTTGTGCTGCTATTTCATTGTCTTACTAGGAGTTCGAGTCCGTTTAGCTTCCACAGGTGTAGACGATGACAAAACAGTTTTCTTCTTAAAAGGAGAAACCCTTCCACTCAAACTGAAGCCTCGTTCTTCCTCCATCACAAACGTAGTTTCGGGTCTGTGTTTGAGAAAGAATTGTACAGTTAAAAAAAAAAAAATCTGCATAAAAGCACATTTATATTTGGGAAGTACTCATTTTTCAAAATATGGTGTTTGCGTCATATAAACACATAGTCCAGATTTACCATGCTTTTTGACCCTTTTCTTAATAAACGTGTTGGACATTTTTTATTACTGAGTAAATCATGGTGTTTGAGCCATTTTTCCACAACATTTTGATGTCCTTTAATTCCTTCATAACATTTGACATAACTATGTGTTGATCGGGTAGGGGTTCCCACAAAATGCCGTAAAGTTACGGTATATCATAACGATCATGCGGGAAAAAAAGACTGTGCCCGGACAAATTGCTGCCAGGAGCTCGACTTAAGTTGATCTTCGGCTGTCACAGCATTTAGAAGACTGGCAGAGGACGGGGACTCGCTCTTCCACCCCAGTGACGCAGTCGCAGGCTGCAGAAGGATATCATAGCAGCAACCAGAGTTCAAATGACGATTTCCGGGTCTGCCAGCCACAGTGGCCTGTTAGATCATGCCAGGAGCATAGTCTAAAAGGCACTATGTCAGTTTAAGACTGACAGGTATAATGCATTGCAGTACACGTGTGTTCCAATGCATTATAGCAATTATCAGAGTAACAAAAGGTTAAAGTCCCAGAGGGACAAATTACATAAGTAAAAGAAAAAATCAAAACCAAACAAAAAAAAAAAAAAAATTCTATAGGCAGAAAAATAGGAAAATTATAACTGTCAAAATATGGCGATGCAAACACTTTGCTATTGTAGCCAAATATAAAAACAGATATTTGCTACTGATGTAATCGTACTGCAATAAATAGCACACTAAGAGGATTCTGACAGCGCAGCAAGCACGGTACACTGGCCTGCTAAAATATTTATTCACTCCCCTTGGCTTTTTATCCATTTTGTTACATTACAACCAGTGTACTGCAATAAATAGCACACTTAGGCCTTTTTCACACTTCAGTTTTCAAAATCCGCCAGAGTGTGAAATAATGGATCCGTTTCTGTTTTGTGACAAACGAATGCCACTGGATCCGTTTTTTGGATGGATCCATTTTAGTTGCAAGTGAATGAAATTAAGTAACGACTCTGGAGGAGAGACAGACAGGAGAGAGAGGGAGAGAGACAGACAGACAGGAGAGAGAGACAGGAGAGAGAGAGAGAGACAGGAGAGAGAGAGAGAGACAGGAGAGAGAGAGAGAGACAGGAGAGAGAGAGAGAGAGAGAGAGAGACAGGAGAGAGAGAGAGAGAGAGACAGGAGAGAGAGAGAGAGAGAGACAGGAGAGAGAGAGAGAGAGACAGGAGAGAGAGAGAGAGAGACAGGAGAGAGAGAGAGACAGGAGAGAGAGAGAGAGAGACAGGAGAGAGACAGGAGAGAGAGAGAGACAGGAGAGAGAGAGAGACAGGAGAGAGACAGGAGAGAGACAGGAGAGAGACAGGAGAGAGAGAGAGACAGGAGAGAGAGACAGGAGAGAGAGACAGGAGAGAGACAGGAGACAGAGAGAGACAGGAGAGAGACAGAGACAGGAGAGAGAGACAGGAGAGAGACAGAGAGACAGGAGACAGGAGACAGGAGAGAGAGAGAGACAGGAGAGAGAGAGAGACAGGAGAGAGAGAGAGACAGGAGAGAGAGACAGGAGAGAGAGAGAGACAGGAGAGAGAGAGAGACAGGAGAGAGAGAGAGACAGGAGAGAGAGAGAGACAGGAGAGAGAGAGAGACAGGAGAGAGAGAGAGACAGGAGAGAGAGAGAGAGAGACAGGAGAGAGAGAGAGAGAGACAGGAGAGAGAGAGAGACAGGAGAGAGAGAGAGACAGGAGAGAGAGACAGGAGAGAGAGAGACAGGAGAGAGAGGACCCCGAGACTTTTAATCTCTCCATAAACATTTATAATAATGGAACTATCATGGTGCAAGGAACAAAACAAAAACTGGAGGAATTTTTACAACAATTCAGTCACATTAGGACCCAGGTACAAACCTTGAGAAGAGGCATAACCATTCCATCTCAGATTACAGCAGACAGGGTCCCAAGCTGTGCACCCACCACATCTACATCACAACCCCCCATGGATATTCTCAGAGACTGCCTGTCCAGATTAGAAAGTGAGTTTACTCAATTCAAAGAGGATTTACAAAGAAGCCAAGGTGAGAAAAATGCAAATGAACAACTGAAGGACTAAAGGGGGTTTTACACTAAGCAATATCGCTAGCAATATCGCTAAAACGTCACTGGTTTTGTGACGTTATAGCGATATTGCTAGTGATATCGCTATGTGTGATACTTACCAGCGACCGGCTCCCCCGCTGCTCATCGCTGATCGCGCGAGAATGTCCGGCTCCATTTCTCGTCGTCTGCTTCCTGCTGGGCTTCCTGCTGTGACGTCCAGCGACGCGTGGAGGCGGGCGGGAGGACGCAGGATCGCTGTGTGTGAATGGTAAGTATCGTGCGCTGCGTCGCTGCTGCATCGCTGTGAGATCTTTCTGTATGAAAGCTCACTAGCGATCATTTAGCGATGCACCAGCGATCCTGACCGGGTCGGATCGCTGGTGCATCGCTAAATGTAAAAGGGCCTTAACTATTGAGGTTGAAAATAGACTTGTGTGAAATGCAAATGTCACTTAAAAAACTGCAGGAAGAAAACTCAACTCTCAAAGAAGAAATATCCCTGCTAAAATCATCAAATCTGCAACAAAACATGGACATAGCACCTCAAACTATAATGAACACCCCAAAACCCACGCATGCAGCAACTACCCCGATGCCTGACATATCACAGACCGGCGACAGCCCCGACCAGACCGAAACAACCTCAGCAATAAAAATACAGCAGACTCCCATACAGCAAACCAGAGCAACCAACAATCCTACAGAGGAAAACTGTGCCCTCATTCCCTACAACAAAAATACAGCCCCAACACCACAGCAGTCAAAGACAACCATCACCCAAGGACCAAACGATGCACAAACAGCAAATGACCCAAATAGAACACCGATCCCCTACATCGTCCTAATAATAGACTCTAATGGAAAATACCTGGACACTAAGAGACTGTTCCCAGGGGCACAAGTCACAAAAATCCACTGTTCAACAATCCCACAAGCAGAGAAGGTGATCAGTAATCCATACTTCACAGAGCCCACACACCTCATACTACACACCGGCACAAACGATATCCAACAAGAGACAGTCCCTCAGGACCTAACAAAACTCGCAATAGCAGCCCAGCAAAAAATCCCCAGAACCAAAATAATCCTGTCTGCCCTGCTTCCAAGGAAAGAAATAAACCAAGAGGTAATCCAGCAAATCAACTCAGAGCTGGCTGCCAGTATCGCCTCAACACCAAATATACAGCTGGCAAGCCACCCCAGAATAACGCTCCGTCACCTATACGACAACACACACCTCAATAAACAAGGGGTCAGCAATCTAGCAAAAGAGCTAAAGGACATTGTTCCAAACAGACCTCCGAGACTACAAGCAAGACGCCCACCAAACAGATGGCAAACCACAGCGATCCCTGGAGAGAATCCTCAGAGAGGGCAAAGGAGACAACATGCCCCACAATGGCAACGCACGGCGATCCCCAATGAGAGTCCACAGACAGGGCACAGGAGACTCCATGCCCCACAATGGCAACACAGAGCAACAGAGAACAGCAACATGGCTGAAATAAGGACATTGCTCAGCACACTATGCAGCCAACTCATGGGACACCCTTAAAATATGCCACCCAAACCCACCACAAGAACGTGTTACGTCCTATGAAAATCTTTCTTCATTATAAGGTATAACGACCAAATATGACATCCTTAGTTATCAGCAGCTGGAACATTCCAGCAGCTGGAACATTCAAGGACTGAATGCCTCAGCCTTTGGGTCCAAGACAAATGACCCAGACTTCAAGCAAAAGCTAAAGAACATTGACATCCAGATCCTTCTGGAGACATGGGCCCGGGCAGAGGAGGAATCCCTGACACCCATGGGATACAGGGAATTTTCTCTCTCTGCCCAGAAAAACAAGAACATCAAACAGGGCCGTTGTTCAGGGGGCATACTAATATGGTACAAGGAGGAAATCAAAGAGCACATCAAGGCAGTAAAAAGAGGAGAAAGCCATATCTGGATGAGGATAAGCAGCGCCATCCTCACCTCTCAGCAGGACATCTACCTCTGCGCAGCCTACATCCCTCCATCAGAATCCCCATACTATAAGCCGGACATCTATGAGGTCATACAGAGAGAGGCAGCCCAATTCCAGTCTATGGGCAGAGTGCTCCTCTGCGGAGACCTCAATGCCAGGACGGGTACAGAGAAGGACTACATGTCACCTGACGGAAACACATATGTAATGGGAGATGGATCCTTCTATAATGACTCAGTACAGACCGCAAGAAACAGGTATGACAGAGTGGTGAATAAAAGCGGCAGAACCTTGCTGAACCTGTGCCGGAGCTTGGGGCTGTATATAGTGAATGGACGCATCAGGGGGGACTCACTAGGGAGATTTACACTAAACTCCCACTTGGGCAGCAGTGTGGTGGATTACGCAATAACGGACTTAGACCCAGCAAACATACAGTGGGGCAAAAAAGTATTTAGTCAGTCAGCAATAGTGCAAGTTCCACCACTTAAAAAGATGAGAGGCGTCTGTAATTTACATCATAGGTAGACCTCAACTATGGGAGACAAACTGAGAAAAAAAAATCCAGAAAATCACATTGTCTGTTTTTTTTTCATTTTATTTGCATATTATGGTGGAAAATAAGTATTTGGTCAGAAACAAAATTTCATCTCAATACTTTGTGATATATCCTTTGTTGGCAATGACAGAGGTCAAACGTTTTCTGTAAGTCTTCACAAGGTTGCCACACACTGTTGTTGGTATGTTGGCCCATTCCTCCATGCAGATCTCCTCTAGAGCAGTGATGTTTTTGGCTTTTCGCTTGGCAACACGGACTTTCAACTCCCTCCAAAGGTTTTCTATAGGGTTGAGATCTGGAGACTGGCTAGGCCACTCCAGGACCTTGAAATGCTTCTTACGAAGCCACTCCTTCGTTGCCCGGGCGGTGTGCTTTGGATCATTGTCATGTTGAAAGACCCAGCCACGTTTCATATTCAATGCCCTTGCTGATGGAAGGAGGTTTGCACTCAAAATCTCACGATACATGGCCCCATTCATTCTTTCATGTACCCGGATCAGTCGTCCTGGCCCCTTTGCAGAGAAACAGCCCCAAAGCATGATGTTTCCACCACCTTGCTTGACAGTAGGTATGGTGTTTGATGGATGCAACTCAGTATTCTTTTTCCTCCAAACACGACAAGTTGTGTTTCTACCAAACAGTTCCAGTTTGGTTTCATCAGACCATAGGACATTCTCCCAAAACTCCTCTGGATCATCCAAATGCTCTCTAGCAAACTTCAGACGGGCCCGGACATGTACAGGCTTAAGCAGTGGGACACATCTGGCACTGCAGGATCTGAGTCCATGGTGGCGTAGTGTGTTACTTATGGTAGGCCTTGTTACATTGGTCCCAGCTCTCTGCAGTTCATTCACTAGGTCCCCCCGCGTGGTTCTGGGATTTTTGCTCACCGTTCTTGTGATCATTCTGACCCCACGGGGTGGGATTTTGCGTGGAGCACCAGATCGAGGGAGATTATCAGTGGTCTTGTATGTCTTCCATTTTCTAATTATTGCTCCCACAGTTGATTTCTTCACTCCAAGCTGGTTGGCTATTGCAGATTCAGTCTTCCCAGCCTGGTGCAGGGCTACAATTTTGTTTCTGGTGTCCTTTGACAGCTCTTTGGTCTTCACCATAGTGGAGTTTGGAGTCAGACTGTTTGAGGGTGTGCACAGGTGTCTTTTTATACTGATAACAAGTTTAAACAGGTGCCATTACTACAGGTAATGAGTGGAGGAAAGAGGAGACTCTTAAAGAAGAAGTTACAGGTCTGTGAGAGCCAGAAATCTTGATTGCTTGTTTCTGACCAAATACTTATTTTCCACCACAATATGCAAATAAAATGAAAAAAAAACAGACAATGTGATTTTCTGGATTTTTTTTTATCAGTTTGTCTCCCATAGTTGAGGTCTACCTATGATGTAAATTACAGACGCCTCTCATCTTTTTAAGTGGTGGAACTTGCACTATTGCTGACTGACTAAATACTTTTTTGCCCCACTGTAAATGCCTTCATAGTCACCCCTGAAACCCACCTGTCAGACGACAACCAGACACTGCTGTACATGAGATCCACGGACAAACAACCCATAGAAAAGCCACACCTGACCAGTCTACACAACCTGCCACCATCCTACAAGTGGCCCAAACAGTTATCCACTGAATACCCCAACATGACTAACAGAACCGAGATCCAAGAGCTACTTGTAAATTTCAACACAAGTAGTTACGCATCAAACCAGCAAGGGGTCAACGGGGCAGTGAATGACTTTAACAACATCCTATACAACATGGCAGAGCTAGCAGGCATCAGAAGAACCAACCCCAAGAAACCAACAAATAAACAAGGCCAAAAATGGTTTGACAAAGAATGTAAGTCACTACGCAACTCCCTAAGGGTAGCCTCAAACCAAAAGCACAGAGATCCAAAGAACAGGGACCTAAGAGCGGCCCATGACATCCTACAGAGGCAATACAAACGCACTCTCAGGGAGAAAAAAACAGAGGCATATCTGCCAAGAACTACAGAAGCTTGAGGACTCCCTCCAGGATAACTCATTCTGGGAGACCTGGAATCATATCGGCACAAAGCCCAAGCAGAGCACCCTCCACATCCAAAATGGCAACATCTGGCACAGCTACTTCAAAAGGCCTCTACAAGAACATACCAGAAGAAGACCTAACCCCAGAACAGAAGCACCTAACCACTAAACTCAGAGACATGGAGGAGACAATCAAAGACTTCCAAAATCCTCTGGACATACCAATCAGTGTGCTGGAAATAAAAGACAGTATCAAATTTATGAAATGCATGAAGGCCGCGGGCAGTGACGGCATCCTGCTAGAGATGATCAAATTCAGTTCCCCAGATATACATGCAGCACTGGCAAAACTATTCACCCACATCCTGAGTGCTGGCTACTTCCCAAAAAGCTGGAATCAAGGTCTCATAACGCCCATCTACAAGAATGGAGACAGATATGATCCAGCAAACTACAGAGGAATGTGTGTTAACAGCATTCTGGGAAAACTATTTAACAGCATTATTAACAAAAGGATCATCACCTTCCTCACCCAGCGGGACACCCTCAGCAGAAGCCAAGCTGGGTTCATGCCAAACCATCGCACCACGGATC